>NW_025953448.1:70252-136913 GCF_018812025.1 Megalobrama amblycephala | reverse complement strand
TCCAGGGGGTTAATGAAGGCCTTCTGAAGTGAAGCGATGCATTTGTGTAAGTAAAATATTCATATTTAACAAGTTATGAAGTAAAATATCTAGTGGTTTGGCCAAAGCTAGATATTTTACTTCATATACACCTAGGATGGCTTGGGTGAGTAAAGCTTGGGGTCATTTTCAAGCACCAAACACAGACCTTAAGACTGTTATGAAGTTCGCTGCTATCATTTGTAACTGATCAGACTTAACAGTTTTCATATACAGTGTTATGCGTAAGTTGGGGAACCCTTTGCAGAATCTGTGAAAATGTGAATAATTTTAACATAATAAGAGAGATCATACAAATTGTATGTTATTTTTTATTTAGTACTGTCCTGAGTAAGATATTTTACACACAAGATGTTTACATATAGTCCACAAGAAAATAAATAGCTGAATTTATGAAAATAACCCTGTTTAAAATTTTGGGAACCTTTGGTTCTTAATACTGTGTCGTTACCCGGATGTTTTTTTTTTTTTTTTTTTTTCTTGTTTTTGTGATGATTGTTCATAAATCCCTTGTTTTTCCTTAACAGTTAAAACTGCCCAATATTCTTCAGAAATATTTCCCGGAAGACATATTAAGTACAATTTACCTTGATCTTCAAATTCAAAAAGTTTTCACCCCTGACTCTTAATGCATTGTGTTTCCTTCTGGAGCATCAGTGAATGTTTTAACCTTTTTTAATAGTTGAGTTTGAGTCCCTCAGTTATCCTCAGTGTGAAAAGACGGATCTCAAAATCATTCAGTCACTGCTGGAAAGGGTTGAAATATGCAAAAAATCCTTGAAAACTGATGAATCTGCAGGACCTGGAGGATTTTTCTGAAGAACAGAGCTCAGTTTAACTGCTCAGGACAAACAAGAGACTCATGAACAACAATCACAAAAACAAATAACCAGTCATGAATCATCCAGGTAATGACACACAGTATTGAGAAACAATGGTTCACAAACTTTTGAACAGGGTTATTTCAATAAATTCAGCTTTTTTTTTTTTTGTCTTGTGGACTATATATAAACATCTTTTATGTAAAATATCTTACTCAGGACAGTACTAAATAAAAAAAAATATAATGCATTTTGTATGATCTCTCTTATTTTGTTAATTTTTCACACATTCTGCAAGGGGTTCCCAAACTTTCCCATAACACTGTAATTGCTGATCAAATAATCCCAAAATCCCACAGATTTATATTGGCTGAGCAATATTAATGCTATCGATAGATAGAGGGAGCCACAGGATAAGAAATCTTTGAAGTCCACTCTTCTACTCTCCGTTTCCATTAGGTAAATGACAAAGAAATGCATACTAAGAGGGAGATATAATCTCACAATTCTGAGAAATAAAGTCAGAATCGTGATATCTAATTCTCAATTCTGAAGGAGTTTTTTTGCTCAGAATTGTGAGGTATAAACACTTTTGCAAGTAAATGTCAGAATGACATTTGAGCTGACTTAAGCCAGGCACACATTTAACGACTAGCTAAAACATTCTAAGACTGAGCTCAACATACAGCGATTGTTTCCTGCGACTGAAGCAGATGTATATGCTTACACATGGAATTTGAACACCGATTGTAATCGCAGACTGAACGCAACTGGCTCTGACTGGACATGATCAGTCATGAGTATCAATTTACATTCATAATCGGCCTTACAATCGTTAAGTGTGTGCGTGGCTTTATTAGTAAAGAGATGCTACACTAGGATTAATTCACACACACAGTTGCTCTCGCTGATGCGTTCAAATACAGTGCTACTTTATCTGTATCTAAATTAAAAAAAAGCAGAAATCTGGAAGAGATGTAACGATCCATAGACAAAATAACTGATGAAAACTAGCTATGTCGTAGCAATAGAATTGTTGGCAGCGTTCTGCTGCAGCTCTGCACAAGTTGACTCGAGTTCGAGTCTCGGTTCGAGGTTCATGCTTTTCAAGCCAACATCAAAGTTTGTAGTTGTGTTATTAACATATAATGGATTAAGTAGATGTGTTTTAAATAGCAAACAGAATAGATACTTAAAGTATTATATCTATTGAATATCAATATTGTTTGTGATCTTAAGATGTAATATGTATTTTCTGTTTACACTGTTGTATGCTCCTGTTATAGGCTATGAGGAAAAACTCTACACACAGACGCTCTACACACATAGACGGCTCAATGCTGCTAACTGGCAGAGCAGCTGGAAAACTAAAAGACAAGAAAAGTAGAACATTAATACGTACGACTATACGTATTAATGTACGACAGTGATGAGCACTCAGAGCAAACACAGCAGTCAGACGCAGGATTACACACTGGACTTCGGAGTTCTTCAACATGTGATGTTGGACATTTACTGTTTCTAGAGCTAATAATTTATGTGGATGCCATTTTATAGACCTGTTAGATTTTGTTTTATTTTTGAGATTAATAAAATTGTATGTTTTAACAATGTTATAGCTAAGGTTCCCATTCAGTCGGTCACGTTCGACGTACGTCGGACAGACCGACGAATAGGAATCTCGCTAGAGAGGCCAATCTACTTCGAGTGTAACTAAAATGAGCCAATGCACATTGGCATGCAATCATATGCATCAGCTTATGCTGACTCAGTTTCGGAGTTTACAGCCATGCTTCCCTGGGTCTTCCAGATGTGCATGGAAAACTTGGCAGTATGGGGGTATGTTGGTGCCATAAATATGGAATGCCAAAAGTGCCAAAATCTGCATAAGTTTTTCCTCTCTCACTACCCTCTTGGATGGGGTGGCTGTACACAAACCACACCCACCCTGCATGTGAGGCCAATGCACTCTTTTTGCATGAGGGTAGTTCTGTGCTGGGGTTGAGCTGCGCTTGTTGACTAACCGTGATCAAAGTCACGGCGCAGGCCCTCAGCCAGACGATGTCCACCTCAGTGGTCCAGAAGTGCCCCCTGGCTTACCTTGTGAGGTGCGAGAGGTTGTCAAGCTAAATGCTTTCTCAATGCTCCCATCTTACAAGGTGGTCTTTTCGGTGACACTGTCGAGGACTGAGCCCAGTGGTTCTCCTCAGTTAGTAGCGGATCGGGGAGCTTCCCATGACAAACCATTGAGTTCCTCTTGGGCCACCCCTCAGTCTGCTCGTCGCCAAGGGTGTCGTCCCCTGCAAGAAACTCCGGCCCAGCAGGCTCTGCTGTGTCCATTGCGGAGAGATGACGCCTCCCGTCTCTGCAGCTGTTTAAGTGGTTGGTGAGAATCACCCCTGAGACGGGCGACCCAGAGATGGGTGGGGCTGCTCTTCCACCCCTGGAGGAGGGCCGGGTGGTAAATCCTTTTATTGGGTTTGTTTCTGTTCCACCACTGACCCAAGAGGCAGCGGTACCCAAAATTAAAAGAGCAGTTCCTCCATTTCCAGGTCTGAAGAGGGTTTGGAGAGCAGTGGGAGGAGAAAAACCTCACCACTCTCATCCCCCTCTTCTGTCGCCAGCGGACAGCAGCGAGCAGCGGGCAGCCAAAGCCTCGACTGCTCCCTCTGTCCATCCGTGGAACCCGGTAAGTGTTGCCTAGCACACTGTGACGCCGCTTCGGGCCTCACAAAGAGAGCCCCCCGAGCCGCGTCCCTGTGTTCCACCTCACTGCCCCGCTGCGGGTACGCCGGTAGTCCCTTTGGTCCCGCTTGTACGGTCTCTGCGAGCCTGGTTAGCGCTCCCCAGTCCATCTCGCTGGCTCATTCGGACCATCAGGCTCGGCTATGCGATTCAGTTCACCCGGCATCCCCCCAAGTTCAGGGACGTCCTCTTCACTACAGTGAAAGATGTCGTTGCCCCTGTCTTGCGTGCGGAGATCACAGTCCTACTGGCTGAGGACGCGATAGAGCCGACCCCTCCAGCCGATATGAGGTCAGGGTTCTACAGTCCCTACTTCATTGTACCCAAAAAGAGCGGTGGGTTACGACCGATCTTGGACCTGCGAGTTTTGAATCGGAGCCTCTACAAGCTACCGTTCAAAATGCTTACGCAGAAGTGCATCCGTCCCCGAGATAGGTTTGCAGCGATCGACCTGAAGGACGTGTACTTTCATGCCATTCCTGCGCTTTGCGTTCGAAGGTCGAGCATATCAGTACAGAGTCCTACCCTTCGGGCTGGCCCTGTCTCCCCGCGTCTTTACGAAAGTCGTAGAGGGAGCCCTTGTTCCCATGAGAGAACAGGGTGTTCGCATTCTCAACTACCTCGACGACTGGTTCATTCTAGCACAGCCCCGGGGTCAGTTGTGTGAACACAAGGATTTGGTGCTCAGACACCTCAGCCAGTTGGGTCTTCAGGTCAACTGGGAAAAGAGCAAACTCTCCCCTGTGCAGAGGATCTCTTTTCTCGGTATGGAGCTGGATTCGGTCGAACAGATAGCACGCCTCACAGAGGAACGTGCTCAGTCGGTGTTGAACTGCCTGAATACGTTCAATGGCAGGACAGCGGTCCCACTGAAATTCTTTCAGAGGCTCCTGGGGCATATGGCGGCCGCGGCGGCAGTAACCCCACTCGATCTGCTTCATATGAGACTGCTTCAACACTGGCTTCGCGGCCGAGTCCCGAGATGGGCGTGGCAACGCGGCACGTTCCAGGTGCCAATCACTCAGGAGTGCCGCCAAGCCTTCAGTCCGTGGTCGGACCCTTTGTTTCTCCGGGCAGGAGTGCCCCTAGAACAAGTGTCCCGGCATGCTGTGGTATTCACAGATGCTTCTGCCACCGGCTGGGGTGTCACGTACAATGGGCATGCAGTGTCAGGGGTTTGGACGGGACCCCATCTGCATTGGCACATCAATTGCCTCGAGTTGCTAGCAGTACGTCTTGCTCTGAGCCGCCTCAAAGGGCCGCTACGGGGCAAGCATGTACTGGTCCGTACGGACAACACTGCGACCGTTGCGTACATCAACCGTCAAGGTGGTCTACGCTCCCGTCGCATGTCGCAACTCGCCCCCCATCTCCTCCTCTGGAGTCAGAAGCGTCTGAGGTCGCTTCGTGCCATTCTTGTCCCTGGTGTGCTCAGCCATGTGGCCGACGAGCTATCACGAGCTGAGCTGCCAGGAGAGTGGCGACTCCACCCCCAGGTGGTCCAGCTGATCTGGAGAGAGTTCGGAGAGGCTCAGGTAGACCTGTTTGCCTCACCAGAAACCTCCCACTGCCAGTTGTTTTACCCCCTGTCCGAGGGAACACTCGGGACAGACGCACTGGCACTCAGCTGGCCCCGGGGCCTTCGCAAATATGCGTTTCCCCCAGTGAGCCTACTTGCACAGACCCTGTGCAAAGTCAGGGAGGACGAGGAGCAGGTCCTCTTAGTTGCGCCCTATTGGCCCAACCAGACCTGGTTCCCAGAACTTTCACTCCTTGCGACAGCCCTCCCTGGCCCATTCCTCTGAGGAAGGACCTTCTTCTCAGAGACGGGGCACTCTTTGGCACCCGCGTCCAGACCTCTGGAAACTCCATGTCTGGTCCCTGGACGGGACGCGGAGGTTCTAGGTGACTTACCCCCTGAGGTACTTAACACCATCACTTCGGCACGTGCACTGTCTACGAGACGTGCTTACGCCTCGAAGTGGAACCTGTTCGTCGAGTGGTGCTCTTCTCGCTGAGAAGACCCCCGAGGATGCTCGATCGGAGTCGTGCTTTCCTTCTTGCAGCAAGGGTTGGAGCGTAGGCTGTCCCCTCCACCCTCAAAGTCCATACTGCTGCTATCTCCGCTTACCACGACCACATAGATGGCAAATCTGTTGGTCAGCATGACCTGGTCGTCAGGTTCCTTAGGGGGGCGAGACGGTTAAATCCTCCTCGTCCCCCCTCCATACCCTCTTGGGACCTTGCTCTGGTGCTAAGAGCACTTCAGATTGCTCACTTTGAGCCTTTGCAATCGGCAGACTTAAAGATTCTGTCTATGAAGACTTTGCTGCTGGTTGCATTGGCCTCCATCAAGAGGGTAGGGGACCTGCAGTCATTTTCGGTCGACGAATCGTGCCTGGAGTTCGGGCCAGGTGATAGCCACGTGGTACTAAGACCCCGGCCTGGCTATGTGCCCAAGGTTCCTACCACTCCCTTCAGGGACCAGGTGGTGAGCCTGCAAGCGCTGCCCTCGGAGGAGGCAGACCCAGCCCTGGCTTTGCTCTGTCCAGTTCGCACTTTGCGACAGTACATAGACAGAACCAAAGCCTCAGGACCTCAGACCAGCTCTTTGTCTGTTATGGAGGCCAGCAGAAGGGAAAGGCTGTCTCCAAGCAGGGGATGGCCCACTGGATAGTGGATGCCATCGCCCTGGCTTACCAAGCTCAGGGCGTGCCCTGCCCGCTCAGGTTGCATGCTCACTCCACGAGAGGTGTCGCATCCTCCTGGGCGCTGGCTCGTGGTGCCTCGCTGACCGACATTTGTAGAGCTGCGGGCTGGGCGACACCTAACACGTTCGCTAGATACTATAGCCTTCGTGTCGAGCCGGTCTCCTCCCGTGTTCTCGCCACAGGTCAGAGGCACGGAGAGGCCCCGGCTTAGTGTCGGCTTGCTGCGCTACATGCGCTTCTTTTCTCCAGAGAGTCCCTACAAGGCAGAACCTGTCGAGTCCTCCGATATCCCTTCGGCAGCCGACGTGGCGGAGCGTCTGGCGCCAGGCCTATACTCCGTTGTATCCTTGAGAACCGGGTTTAGGCTGGGTTCCATATGTGTGACCCTACGGGGATCCCATATGGTTGGTTCCACGGTTGCTCCTAAATGAAGCGTCGAAGTGTCTTTCCCTCTGGGAGAATCTACCCTTCATCGGGTTGGAGTCACCCCAGCTCTTCCATATGTAGCAAGGCCCTACAGGGTTAGTCCATATGTACTTCTCCACATAACTCCTTCGGGGAAGGATGTGACTTCCGCAGCGTTCCTTTCCCAGCGAAAGGGTATGCTTTCCCAGCGTTATCCAATAGTCTTACTGAATGGGTTTTGGGGAACAGCAGTGATCGACTCTCTCTGTATTAGCCCTGTCCCACCATCCTCAGGCAAGGGGGTTCAGGTGGCTTACAACAGAGCGCTGGAAGGGGGCAGCTCCTGTGGGATTTCTGGTAGGGATTCCTATTCGACGTACGTCGAACGTGACCGACTGAATGGGAATGTCTCGGTTACAAAGGTAACCCTCGTTCCCTGAAGGAGGGAACGGAGACGTACGTCGGACAGACCGACGAATAGGAATCTCGCTAGAGAGGCCAATCTACTTCGAGTGTAACTAAAACGAGCCAATGCACATTGGCATGCAATCATATGCATCAGCTGCTCGCCTCGCAGCGCGGGTATATAGTGAGCAGCAGGTGCGTTGCATCTTCAGGTTTTCGCTGAGGAGCCGAAACGGATAGGCGGCAGCATCAGCGGGGTACAGCGACTGTGGCGACGGGACGTACGTCTCCGTTCCCTCCTTCAGGGAACGAGGGTTACCTTTGTAACTGAGATGTTTTTTCTTTCTTTCTTTTTTTCTTTTTTGAATATTTAGGAGAACATTCTGGGAACAAAAATAAAACTTCCTGCTAAAAAAACTTTATAAGAATGTTAGGGGACAATGTTCTAACAATGTTATGACTAAACATTTATAGAAGGTCATCACAAAACATTTTTAGAGTGTTTGTAGAGAATGTTATCTTACCTTTTAGAAGAACATTCTAAGAACAAAAATAAAATTTCCCACTACAAACTTTATAAAAACATTGGGAAATAATGTTCTAACAATGTTATCACTAAACAATTTTAGAATGTTTTCAAAGAATGTTATCCTATCTTTTAAAAGAACATTCTGGGAACAAAAATAAAACTACCCACTGAAAATATTATAAGAATGTTAGGGAATAATGTTCTAACAATGTTTATAACTAAACAGTTTTAGAATGTTTTTTAGAGAATGTTATCCTACCTTTAAGGAGAACATTCTAGGAACAAAAGTAAAACTACCTGGTAGTTTATAAGATCATTAGGGAATATTGTTCTAAGAATGTTATCGCTAAACATTTTTAGAATGTTTTTTAGAGAATGTTATCCTAACTTTAGCAGAACATTCTGGGAACTAAAATAAAACTACCCGCTCAAAACATTATAAGAACGTTAGGGAATAATGTTCTAACAATGTTCTTGCTAAACATTTTTAGAATGATTTTTAGAGAATGTTATCCTAACTTTTAGAAGAACATTCTGGGAACTAAAAACTACCCGCTGAAAACATTACTAGAACAATACATGATAATGTTCTCAGAACATTTTTAGAACAAAAAATTTATAGCTGGGTCTACTGCACACTGACTTGAACCTATATGCAAGTATTAATTTCTTTGAAATTCATTTAAACTGATTGTAATTTTAACTGTTGTAATTTGCCTCTTTGATCACCTCTCTTTTCCTGCCTTTACTTTCGCTCTTGTATATATATATGTGTGTATATTTAGACGTATAACCTCTGTAGTAGTAGTTTTCGTATATTAAACACATTATATCCATGTTCGATTGCTCTGTTGCTCATTCAACAAAAACCAGGTCACTTTAATGTTTTTTTTTTTTTTTTTTTTTTTTCTCGATCCAGCACCAATTGCTTTATGCTTTGATGCTAAAATAGGAAGTTTCTTCTCACGGCCAGAGAATAACCTTTCTTTTTATAATTGTCTGTATAGTTTCTCTAAATAATTATTAAACCAGAACTAATCATATATGTAATTGATTATAATTCATTGTAGTTAATTCACAATATATGTTTAATTCCCCCTTGGGTCAATATATGCATCATAAATAACCATAAAGCTTTATGATTTATTATATTCATATACTTCACCCATAAATTGATTAAACCTTTATGATTTCGCTACAACTTTTCTTAGACATTTGTGACATTAGACATACAATCTTTTCAGTTTATTTCCTGCAAACAATGGATCTTAACATAAATAAATCCTCCTCAGCAATCTCTATAAAACTGTAAGGGGATTTTTATACTGGACATGTTTGCTGTGGTGCGAGTTTGAGTGTGATTGTTCCCGGTGCCAACACCCTGACAACCTCTCCAGTATCATAGTGATGAGTTCTGCTCAAGTTGACTCTAGCTTACTTCTAATCCGTTGCACTTGTCACATTTATTTGTAGTGCTTTTCACAAAGCATGTTGTGTCAAAGCAGCTTTAAAAAATGTTAACATTTATAATTTTTCAATATCTTCAAACCTTATAGTTGCATTTGGCAGATTACAGGTGAGTTATCATATAGTTTACATTTTGTGACAATACAAGCGATCAAACAGTTTAGAGATGCTGTGAGAAATGCCTCATGTCTTGCTCTCACTCTTATTTCTGGTTTCTGCTTTCAGTTTGAACAGACAGATGGAGCAGTGCTCATCTGATCATCTGCTGTTTTCATTAATACTCCTCAAAGCTGTGTCACTCAATAATGCATGTTTACACACAACGGTGATGTCGTGCTCTATAGATCATCAGTTCTGTGGAAGTGAAATGCCCTGTTCAGAAGGGTGGTTTCTAGGGACAGTACTGTGATTTCACACTAGTACTTCAGGTTGAGTTCATGTGAAGTCTGGTATTATTTGTTGCTGATATGAAGTCAGTAGTAGTATATCACAGAAATGAACAGCTCTGATTTGTTTCAAGCAGACAGAAACATTTATTTTAAGTTCTGTTCAGTTCATCTCGCTCATTCTAGGCTTTAGAATGATTAAAGGGCTTTCACACTGGTGTGTTTACATGGCTTTTTTTTTCTCTTTTGCAGTTTAATTTTAGACTCAATAGGGTGGGAAATCTCTGCCTATCACCTGATTTTGATGAAATCTAAGAGCTTCCTGTCCCTCCAATGACAGTCCATGCAACTAAAGTAAGATATTAAGGTACATCATTTAAAATACTCCATGTGACTCCAGTAGTTCAACATCAATTTTATTAAACTACACAAGTGCTGTGCTTGGGGGGGAAATAAATAAATAAATACAAATGTACCACTTTATAAAATATTAATTTCCAACATGCATTCATGAGAACATTACAACTCATGCATGCAGATGTTGTTGTGTGAATACATACTTCATACATACTTCAGAACGCTGCTTTCGCTGTTAAACATTAAAAGTCTTCAGATAAAAAGACTGATTTGACCAAAGATCAATTCGCACCACATGACAAAGAACAATCGTAAAGGATAAGGTGAGTCTTAACAGCGATCTCAAAACGAGTGTTTCAAAGACTTCTGGATTCTGTTCCTGTAGGCCAAGACCGTCTGTACTACTGTAAGTAAGCTTTAATACTTACATGATTACAATTATTTGGGGGAATTTTAACAGATCTCATATAACCACGCTTAACATTTTAAGTTATTAAACCAGTTGCAAAGTAGGCTATAACAAAAGATCAAGAAGCAGCAAGAGATTACTAAAACAAACCGTTTCGCGAGCATTACGTTTGTTGAAGTGAATAATGCTTTTTCAAAAAAGTTTATTTTAATTTTTAGGAAGCACAAATCAGTCCTTCAGTTACTGCGATTAAGCAGGCCACAATAAAATAAAATGTGTGCATATTACTGTAATTACGGTAATGTCAGAAACAGCAGAGAGACAACGTTCTTTCAGAACACTGTTCTATGAGTTGCACAGAACTGTAAGATAATATGAAAATATGTCATGCTTTGAGATTGTTTTGTACTTCTGCTTTGCAATGCTTTGAGAGTGGTGTATTACTTTGAATAATTAGTTTTTTCATTCAATGTTACACTTCAAGTCATTGTTTTATTTAGATGTGTTTACAGCATATGTATTTGCAAAAAGCACAAAAATAAAGTGTATACTCTTTCTAAATACCCCCTTTTCCCAATTTTATTTGTTTTACTTTACTGGAATGACAGTTACTCTTAAATGCATTTGATACTCTGACTACATAATGTATGCATTAGTTATTCTTGCATACTATGTCTAATGCACATCTCATATGAAAGCATTTCACTGCAGCATTTTTGAGATATGCCAAATTCTATTTTATACACCTTTAAAGATCTCATTTCTAATAAGTAGAATAAAATGATGGGCGTTTCTTATAGGGGACATCCCATGCTATATGCATACTTCATACCTAAAGAAAAAACAACAACAACAACAAAAAACGTTATTTATAACAATACACCACTGTCAAAAGCTAAGTATTTATGGCCATGCACGCTTCCTAGCTAAGGAAGAACGTTGTTGACTTGGGGCACCAGAGTTTGTTTGATCCCGAAACACAAAACAGACCTCTTTCTTCTGAATGACACAGAGTTGAAATTCACAGGAAAACCAACAGAGACTGTTTTTACATATAAACTGCATAAAATTGTCCCAAAACAGGAAATCATGTCTAAACTGTACTCTCTGTCAAGAGCAGGAAAGTTAAGAGACCAGGTGATAACATGTAATTTACGTTAGAAGATGAGAAAAGCCTCTTCTGAAACAAAGACGATACCTAATTAGTCAGAACTCCTCAAAGAGCAGTAATCAATAAAGTCTCATTTATATACTTTTTTAAGAGAAGTGTCTTGTGTTATGTGCTTACAAATTTAAGATCTTAAAATGCTGATCTATGTTACCTTGATAATAAATAGTGTTTTTACTATAGTTTGGATATTAATATCTGCTATAGAGCTGATAGTTACGGCCAGTTCAAATGAATGCTGGACGATTCATTTGCTCAGTCATAAAATAAGTGACTCTTTTAAAATTCCCTATAAATTAATTAATAATTCCCTTTTGAGCTAAATTTACCCATGTCCCTTACATATCACACTCAATAAATACTACTAAGCAAAATGACTATACTACTAAGGAAATGTTACTAAACTACTAAGAAAATTGAATCAATTATCAAACAAAAACTACAAACTACTGCACAAATGGACATTAACAAAATGAATGCCGAGTGGATGAGCAACGGATTGGATGAAGCAATGAATGGGTAATTTGCAGTCTATGGTGGAGTCATTTGTGGAAGCTGGTATGAAATATTGTCACAGAGATGAATTCCACGGTTCCCTCCTCTGGCCATCGGAGGGAGCCATCACCCGAATACTGACACACACACATTACACTTGCACTACATTTCCCACAAGCCTGTACCTTGGACTGATTGCACCGCCAGGTGTAACCCATAACCCGGAATATAAAAGACTGCCATACACCTCTGTACATTGCAAAGTCTTGTTTTGCCTTGGTGAACATTTCTGAGTGTTATTATCCTGTCTGACTGCCTGTTGCTGAACCTATTGTTACCCGCTATTGATCCTCTGCTGCCTGCCTTTGACCCTTGCCTGGTTTACTGTTCTGTGAGTGATATCTGCCTGTCCTGACCGCTTGCCTGTTATCTGACCACGATTCTGCCTGTCCCTGTTATACCCGTCTGCTCCTGTTTTGACCCTGCCTGTACGACTACTCTCTCTTAATAAAACCCATTTGTGCCCAAATTTTTCTGAATGGTTTCATGCATATAGTCCTGTTAATAGTGTCCTATGTGAACATGATCTGCATTTATTTTCCCCAGGTTCTTGTTTTTCTTCTTAAAAAACGTGTTTGAATGTGCGGCAACTATAGTTGCCAGTGGGCAAATATGTTGTATGCACCCCTCAATGTAAAATTTGAATAGGAGGATAAAATTTATGCATCTAACTCAAAAAAACTGCTTTCAACAGATCAACAGATCAATTAAAGTTGAAGAACATGCTATGTGAACCCAAAAAAGCTGCATCTAGCTTATAATCTCTTGAATATGAAAACACAACAAACAACAAATCTGTTTGTTTTAAAGTGGTGGAACATAATGCAGAACAAAGTGCAGCCATTAAGTTGCTCTAACAGAGCATTGTGAATTAAAATGTTAAATTTCATTGTTCATTAGAAAAAATTACATCTATATGTGACCCTGGACCACAAACCCAGTCATAAGTTGCACGGGTATATATGTAGCAATAGCAAACAATACATTGTATGGGAGAAAATTATTGATTTTTTTTTTTCTTTAATACCAAAAATCATTAGGATATTAAGTAAAGATCATGTTCAATTAAGATATTTTGTAAATTTTCTACTGTAAATATATAAAAAATTCTTTTTGTGAGTGGATATACATTGTTAAGGACTTCATTTGGTCAACTTCAAGGCAATTTTCTCAATATTTCGATTTTTTTGGCACCTTCAGATTCCAGATTTTCTAATAGTCGAGTCTCGGCCAAATGTCATATCATAACAAACCATACATCAATGGAAAGCTTATATATATTCACCTTTCAGATGATGTATAAATCTTAATTTTAAAAAAATCAACCCTTATGAATGGTTTTGTAGTCCAGGGTCACATATAACAAACAAACAAAAAATAAATTAATTAAAAAATAAATTAATTAACAAATAACAATATATAATATATAATAATATAAAATATTATGAAAGCAAAAAGCACTAAACAAGACCAATAACCTTGATTTATTAACCCATTAAACACAGTATACCCCATTTCGCCATTATATATGTACTTACAAGTCATTTGCCCACCAGCAACTATAGTTGCCGCTTGGACTTTTGACTAAGTATACAAAAAACTATAGATCTCTTGTAAGATTTGTTTTGTTTGGATGATTCTAGAGACTCTCATGATTACATAGATATATATATGTCAACAAAAAATTCTTAATATTAACATGAAAATTACTTTTCTTTGGGAGGGTTTGCATTCAATATGCTTCCTGGAAGTAGGGGTAGGAAGTTGACAGCCTCATGTCACAGGAAGGAAGTGAATATCTTTTTTGTTGTTCTTGAAATCCTTTATTTGGATGTTTTCTTGCATGTCATTGAGAAATAAAACATGGAAAACATCTAAAAAAAAACGTACAAAAGGAAAATGACAACCATACATTGCGGCAACTATAGTTGCCAGTGGGCTAAAATGGGTTAATAAAAGCATGCAAATGGATCCCAGCCTTAGTGATGATTCGTTACAAATAGTAAATAAACAGTTACTATGAATACAGATAACGTGTCTGTATCTATCTGTATACACTGACCATAGATAAACAGTCTCTACACAAAGAGCAATTTAATATAGCAACAACCTAATCCCGAGGTCTTTAGAAAGAGGTTTGGTTAGCTTATATTTACGTTCCACGTGGTCATGGTGATCAGTCCGGCGATGTGATACATCCTCCAATGGTATCTTTTCACTCGCAGTGGGAGAGACAGCCCACCTTTCCATCCTGTGGAACTTGTTGCATTGTCCCAAAATACACTGTTCAATAAAACAGTATCTTTAGAACATTGGAAATGCTCTATTTATTTTCTAAAACTTTCTTAAAGCCCTTGTGGCAGTGTTCTGAACTCATAGAGTCCAAACTTTATGTAAATTGGTTGATGTATCACCCAGATGTCCATTTCTGTGTCAGTGGGTGACATTACATTGGCTTTTATTCCAGGTGAGGTTTCCACTGTATGTGCACTGTTCCCTGGATGAATAAGGCAAGATATATGAAACATGTTCCTTACAGTTTCCTGTCCATTTTTTTGTGTTTTCAAGCCAAAGTATGTATATAAATTGTCTTTCTCTTGGGGCCTTTCTGTGTTCTTACTGAGTTCCAGCCAGAACTGGTTTGGTGGTCCTGGACACTCATCGTTCACACCTTGGTATCAGGCATGGAGGGCTGAGGTGAACAAAGGCAACTCGTGATGAGATTAGCCTGTGATCAATGGGCCATTGATGTTCTCTGGCAGTCCTTTAGTTATTGTAAAGAGGCGGCAGACTCGGGGAGATCCATTTGCAGCTTTATTAGAAAATCGTGGTCGTACAGGCAAGGGTCAGACAACAGCGACAGCAGTGTAGTAGACAAGGCAGAATCAGAAACAATACCAGGCAGTAGGTCAGGACAGGCGGCAAACAAGACAGGGGTAATCAGTATCCAGGCAGAGAATTCACAGGGCTGGCAGCAGACAGGGTACAAAGGTTCAAGGCAGTCCAGGGTCATACACAAGAGATCAATACACTAGGGAAAATGCTCAGAATTGTCAGCAGGGCAAAACAAGACTTCGCGAAGCAGGATGGGCTGTGAGAGTCTTTTATAGTCCATGGAATGAGGAACAGGTGTATGGGCGTGTGTGTGTAATCAGTCCAGGTACGTGGTGAAATGTAGTCCAAGAAGTGGTTAATACTCCGGTGAGGGTGCCCTCAGGTGGCGATCGGAGGGAGCCACAGAGACCGTTTCTGTGACAGTTATAGTCCTTTGTTTGTTGTTGAGGGTCCTATCACACCCTTTTGTCTTAACCACAGTGGGACAAAGGGACTCCTGTTGTGAAGTGGGGACCACATGTCATCATGTGTGCTGTTCACTACAGTGGTTGTATTTTTCTAGTGCTTGTCACAGTGCACGTTCATACAGATTACACTTACAGACACGCCCAGTTTACTTAGTTATGTGTTACTGTAATTAAATTACTTATCCACTGAAAAAGTAAAGTAAGGGATTACTGTTCATTTTTAGGTAATTTAATTACAGTTACTTATAATGTACTTGCGTTACATAGTGTAAATTAGTTCAACAGTTCTGTTTAAATCAATATTGAATTTAAAATCTTAATTTGTCGTCTAAAGGTAAAAGTGAACACTGCCATTTTAAAATTGTTAGCTGTAGTGCAGTTGCGCGTGAATTCGCAACTTCAAACCAGTTGGCCTTGTAGTCACTGTCTGAAGATGTTGGCAGACGCGAGTGGCTGTTTTGCAGAATGTAAATATTCCAATTACTTCACTTTTTGACAGAGGTAGGCAAGAATATTATGGTAAAATGTAAGCTATATATATTTCATAGAGAGAAAAAACTGTGCACACTCTCTGAGAGACGGTCTTCAGTCTGTGGACTCTCAACCATAGCGCACACACATAGCCGCCTCTGGCGAGTGTCAGATTTTTGCGGTTTATTACACATAAACGTTCAAACACACACACAGTTATGTCAAAATGCCCGTCTTGGCATATATTTGTGTTGGTTATATGAATGTAAACAGCATGTTGTTGTGCGTAAAGATGCATTTTAGCCACCACTAACCAAACCTCACAAAGAGAAACATTTACAGTGGGTGTAGAAATACATTTTCAAACAGATTTATTGCTGTGGTGTTATTTTTTTTTTTTTTTTTGTTTTTTGTTTTTTTTTGCAGCATGGGATAGTGCATAGTGCATTGCATTTCAGAAGGCACTATCCTCCTTTTTGTATCATAGCTGAAATGACCAGTTATGAACTCCACATATTAGTTGTTTTCACAAAATATTAGTTGTTTTCATGCCTTTTGCACAACATTGCACCATTTCATGCTTTTCATCTTCAGAAAGATCTTTCTTCCTCCCCATATTGCATGAGAACTGTGACTTGTTTAATAATGTGGAACAACCTCTAAGTAGGGTCCAGGAATGGCAAGGCACCACATTTCAATCTCCTCCTCATTAGAAAGGGATAAATATGTCCCTCGGGTAGACACACCCTTGTTCTGCATTTCCAGCTCAACATTAACAGACACTCCATGTCCTGGGTTTCTGACCTGATGAGGAAAGAGACTACGAGACAGTTAAGGTTAAGCTTTTGCGAGCAAAACCTTTCACATTGCTTCCAGCTGCACTCTTGCTGCAAAAAGGGCCCCAGCATTGAGGCACGTCATCTGACCCTTTCGGCTCCTACAGCAGTGCAGCCCAGTCCGCAAAGGACCTCTGCATCGGCAGACATTGCCTGTACCACATGGCTCCTCAGCGACGCAGCCTGCCTGCAAAGGAACCTGTGAAGATTCATCTGACCCCAGCTGCTCAGTCCATCCTAAAGGACCCTCTTGGCACAACCGAAGTTCAACCAGCCCAGCATGGCAAGATACTGGATTGCAACTCCGCAACCTCCCACTCCATGCAGCCTGCATCATCAGTGGAAGACGTCTCTGCTACCGGATTGATCACCCAACTGTGCAGAACATAAATATAAACTTACCAAACCTCTTTCTAGAGACCTTAGCATTAGTTTATACATGCAACATATGTTTTTCTAACCTGTTTAGATAACAGTTACTTGAGGTCAGCTTGAGGTCACCCAAGAATTTGTTTGTTAAACTGGGCTTAATTAAACATGAAACCTGAAGTATCTCCTGTAGTAAAGTGTTTTATCTTTCTGCACTTTGTGTCATTAGTGAAAGATCAGACTCACATGTGTCCAGCTTTTTGTCCATGAAGAGTGACTGGTCAAAAGAAGGAGGACAATATTTCAGTGAGAGAAAACCAGCAACTAACAAAAGGTATTTCATTTGTATTTCAAATGTGTATTTAAAAAATATTTATCATGAAACTTTATTACACAAATGTTGTTCCAATTTACAAAAAGCAGTGCTATAAATACCTAAAGAAATCCTCAGCAAAAAGAATTAAATTATTTGAATTATAATTATATAATTATATTCCTCTTTGATTTTAGTGTGCTGACCATAACTGCTGCACAACATATTAAAATACTTGTTGTCAATGCAGAATTCACTATATATTTATACTTAAACACTCTGACAGCATGAAGTTAAATAGCTAATGTTTTCTTTTTCTCTTTGATAAAGTTTGCGAATAATGGCTAACAGGTTTCAATGGATGACATTAGACTCAGACATTCATAGGAAACAAAATAATTTCAATGACAAACTCCTAAAGATCTTCCAGGTAGGAAAACACATTTTCACAAATGTTTATATCTATAACAAACAAATAGAATACTGAACGTATCTTGCAAAAATACTATAATGAAATAAATTTTAACTGGTTTCTTTTACAAATATTTTTTTAATATCTAAATAGTTTTAAATAAATATGGATGTGGATTTGGTTAAATTGTTGTTCTGTGTCTTATTCTTCTTACTTTGTTTGCAGGATCTTGAGAGCAAAATAATCACATTTCTGAAGAATGAGCTGAACAAGTTTAAGAAAATATTACAAAAAGAGAGCACACAATACTTTGTGAAGGACTATAATGATAATAGATGCAGTATCAAATCAGCAGCTCTTGATCTCACACTACATTACCTGAGAGAGATGAAGCAAGATGAAGCTGCTGATACTCTAGAAGGTCAGAGACTCATGACCATCTGTCTGATTGACACTTAGGCCCCATCCACACAGAGATGCATTTCAGTGAAACCGCACAAATTTTTTATCGGATAGGCATTTCGTCCACATGGATCCGGCGTTTTCGAAAGGTGAAACCGGTATTTTTTGAAACTGGGTCCCAAAGTGGAAAAATTTTAAAACGCCGTCTTGGTGTTATCGTGTGGACGGGGCAATCCGTATATTTTCTGAAACGATGATGTCATCACCCCACGTGTCGACCACAAAACAACACCAGCAATAGCAGACTCCACATGCTTGCGTTCGTGCTGCAGAAGCTACTAAACCAAAATAAAGTGTTATTTCTAAGCTTTGCTAAAGTTTGTATTCAGCGTGCAAGGTTTATGTGCATGCTCCAAGTATTCTTTGCTGCTTTAAGTGCATTTCTGTGGCATAATTACAGTGCCACATAATGGTCTGGCATGTATACTACATCATTTTGAGTCATTTCAGTGGAGACGAGGAAAAAAAAAAGATTGGTTTAGGGTAAGCTCCGGCTTCGTGTGGACGTAGCCTTATAAATGTAGAAGAGAAAATTAAGACTAAAACTATTTTCTGTTCCTGTGTTTAGATGAGCTGCTCTTCATTCATCAGCTAAAATGTGGCCTAAAGAAGAAGTATCAATATATGTTTGAAGGAATTGCAAAGCAAGGTGACTCCACACTTCTGAAAAACGTCTACACAGATCTCTATATCACTCAGGGTGGCAGTGAACAGGTAAGACAGACTGAAGTTGTTTCCAGGCATCATGAATCGCAAGAGATACAGGTTGAAAATTTTTGCAGAAATTTGTTTGAAGCACCTGAACAAGACAAGGAGATCCGAACTGTACTGACAAAAGGAGTCGCTGGCATCGGAAAATCAGTCTCTGTGCAAAAGTTTGTTCTGGACTGGGCTGAAGAAAAAGAAAATCAAGATATCAGCTTCATATTTCCTCTTCCATTCAGAGAGATTAACTTAAAGGAGAAACAAAATCTAAGTTTGATGGACCTTATAACTCAGTTTTTCCCAGAGACAAAAGGA
The DNA here is from genome assembly GCF_018812025.1 of Megalobrama amblycephala. NCBI lineage: Eukaryota > Metazoa > Chordata > Actinopteri > Cypriniformes > Xenocyprididae > Megalobrama > Megalobrama amblycephala. The sequence goes on along the minus strand of NW_025953448.1, from coordinate 117,731 downwards.
ATGAACCTTACAAGAAGGAATCAGTTCAAAGTCCTGTTCATCCTTGATGGACTAGATGAATGTCGCCTTCCTCTGAAGTTTGACTGTAATGAGACGTGGTGTGATGTATCATCACCAGCCTCTCTGGATGTTCTCCTAACGAACCTCATAAAGGGAAATCTGCTTCCTTCTGCTCTCATCTGGATCACCACCAGACCAGCAGCTGCCAGTAAGATTCCTCCTGACTGTATCGACCGGCTTACAGAGATACAAGGATTCAATGACGCTCAAAAGGAAGAGTACTTCAAAAAAAGATTTACAGATGAGAATCAGGCCAACACAATCATTGATCATGTTAAAAAATCAAAGAGTCTCTTTTTAATGTGCCACATCCCAGTCTTCTGCTGGATTTCAGTCACTGTTCTCCAGAACATTCTGAAGGAGAAAATAAATAATGTTGTGAAAAACAATCAGGCTGATGAGATCTCTAAAACACAGCAGGAATCAAATACTGAAGACATTCCCAAGACTTTGACACAAATGTACACACACTTTCTCCGATTACAGATCCAGCAGAGCCGCCAAAAGTATGATGGAGAATACACAGCTCATGTTTCCTGGGATAAAGATGCCATCCTTTCACTGGGGAAACTGGCATTTCATCAGCTGGAAAGAAACAACATGATCTTCTATGACACAGACCTGGAAGCCTGTGGTATTGATGTCTATATGGCATCAGTGTACTCAGGCATGTGTACCCAAATCTTTAAGGAGGAAACAGGGATCATTCTTGGTACCATGTACTGCTTTGTTCACTTGAGCATTCAAGAGTTTATTGCAGCCCTTTATGCTCATCTGTTTCTAGACATCAACAAGACAAGTGTGTTTGTTCATGAGTCGACAGAACAGGAAAATAAAAATGGAACCATGATTGATTTTCTCAAGACTGCAGTGGACAAGGCTCTTGAGAGTGACAATGGACACCTGGACCTTTTCCTTCACTTCCTCCTCGGTCTGTCACTCCAGTCCAATCGACAACTCTCACAGGGTCTGTTGACACAACATGATGACAATGACCAGAGCAACAAGGAAATAGTTCAGTACATCAAGCAGAAATTAGAAGATAATCTGTCTGCAGACAGATCCATCAATCTGTTCTACTGTCTGAATGAACTGAACGACCAAACTTTGGTGAAAGAGATTCAGACCCAGCTTAGCAAAGGAAGTCTTTCATCTGGTGACCTTTCACCTTCCCAGTGGTCTGCTTTGGTCTTTGTGTTGTTGACATCAGAGGCAGAGCCGGAGGAGTTTGTTCTTCAGAAATTCAAGAAATCTGATGAGTGTCTCATTAGATTATTGGCAGTCATCAAAACCTCTAGAAGAGCTCTGTAAGTCAATTAATATGTTGTGTCATATTATTGTCTAATATAGGGTATAACAGACTACTTAAAATGCATATATTATCAGTTGTTACTCTATATCTCCCAAAAATTATATTTTAAATGCTTTATTTCTTAAACTGTCAATAAACAGAAAATGCAGATAATGGGTTACCTAGCCCATGCCCGGTTCCAGAACCAAACTGAGTGCTCTAGCATTAGTGCACATATATCAGACTTTTGTCCTGTCCATTGCTAGGGCCACTGTGTCAACCATTGCAATTTTGAGAGTGAATTCTGCATTTACAATGTGTGTGTGGCCGTTAATCAATGAAGCTGTCTACAATGCACAATAAATCTCTTTACATTGTGTATGTATACACTTTGTTTGTTAAAATGAGATGATGCACAAGCTTGCATAACTCAGCAATGAACTAAAACTCTTTTGAGCGGTGAGTGGATTCTGACCATCTTTTTTCTTTTTCTTTTTTTTTTTTTTTTTTTTTTTTTTTCAAAAATGCACTGGAGCATTTGACAAGATTGTTTCACCAATATCCTATCATTACAGCTTCAAATGAGGGTGCACGTGCTTTCATTTGAGGGTGCTTAGCACCTCTGCACCCCTGTGGAACCAGACCTGATCGAGCTATGAGATTCTGGCACATGACAATTAGACCTTATTAACTAAAAACCTTGTGACTCACCTAATACAAAAGTTGGTGTTGTTTAGTCTTTACTAAGCACTGGATATTGGGCTGAAGATAAGTTGCAAATGGATATCCAGCTTGATGTGATGCTTATTCCAGTAAAATAATCTGTAAAGCTAAAATAAACAAAATAATGTAAAGCTTAATTTCAGCAACACAGAGTGGTAGCTGCTTGTTCTCTGTTCCAACTCATGTAAAGACTAGCATTAGGTACTCACTAGTGTATTTTCTTCGCTTTGTTTTATTTTTAGTCTTTTTGATGTCAGTCATTGCTAAAGATTTATCCTTACTTGTAGATGAAACATCTGCATTTTTCCTTTTCAGCAACCCTGTTGATAACCATTTATTCATGTTTAAATCTGCAGTAGCCTATAACTATATACAGCAAAAGTATGATAGATAAATTAGTGGTTTAATCTTAACACAACTGAACAGCGAGCTTAAATGGTGAATACACAGTAACAGTTACATATTTTTTTTTATTTCATTATATATTTAATTAGACATTTTACATATATTAATCATGCTGAAATCATTAAACCCCCAGAATCTACACCTCAATACAAATGTGCATTGTCATTTAAGCTTTAAATCAAAGAAAAATAAATAAATAATAATAAAAATATTCAAGCATGCTTCATTTTATCTTGCAAATTTATCAATGAATCAATAATAATATATAGAAAATGCTAGTTTTTTTTTTTGTCAGTGTAGCTCACCCATCTATTTTTACATATTAATATTTTATATATACTCTTTAAACAATATGAAATAGTGTTATATTTAATATTTGTATATAAAAATGTTCCATCTAATTCTGTGATGTAATTTATTTGTCTTGTAGGCTAAATGATTGTAACTTAACAGACAAAAGCTGTTCAGTTCTGGGTACAGTTCTTGGATCAGATACAAATCTGAAAGAGCTGAACATGAACAATAATAAACTGGAGGATTCAGGAGTGAAGCTGCTCTGCACTGGACTAATGAATATAAAGTGTAAATTGGAGATACTGAGGTAAGAAGATTTTTTTTTAGATTTTTTTTTTTTTTTTTTACTTTTAAATATATTTCAATCATGACAACTCTTGGAATAGGTTTTAACAATGTTAACATTTTGGACTTGGTGGACTAGATCTGCTGTGCTGTTGTTGATGCTGATTATTGCTGCTGCAGAGCAAGTATGGACTTGCTACTGCTAATAAATGCACAGATATGCTGCTGCTGCATAAATGGATATTCATAAATTCCGTAGCAGATCTAGGCAGGTGGAGCTGGAGAGTTGGAGGGTTTCAGAGGAGCATAATTTATGATTCTGACTGGAAATAATATAAACAGATGCTGGACAGTGCATTATCAGGGATTGTGGCTTGCCTTTAGGGCTCGGACAATACATTGATTCTCGATTCGTGATACAAAGAATTTGGATTGATTCTGATCTTTTCCGATGTATTATGATCCCCTCTCGGATCAATTCTGAGCTTAGTTTTTTAACAGCAAATGGCACTACGTGCTTTAGAAACATCCGTACACTGCTTGCTTCCAGTTGCTTTACGCACACCACTTAAACCTAAAATATTCATTCATAAATTTTGAAAAGGTTGAAGCGAAATACAAAGGGTGTTCAGAGTGGGCTATTTACATTAATCTCGCTTCATAAAAGCATTCTGAGCAGAGGTGCAATCACTTACATGACTCAGCCAAACACATGATCACTGTCCAGCATTCTTCTTCGTGAGCATTTGAGTGTGTAGAGGAATGTGCCTTAGCGGTTGGAAATGTGGTGGGTTACAACTTTATCGTTTCTGCGTCTAGAATGAACAACGCAGTTGTTCTGTTTTTGAACTTGATCGAAACAGCTAATGAGGTTGTTCAAACGGGAGTCGTAATTAATGATGTGCTTACACCTGTACTCCCTCTTAGTAGCCCTTCCAGAAAGATTTTTTTGTCAAATGCTCCTCCTTTTGTTTCTGATGCAAGTATTGCTAAATAATTGTCTTCTTTTGTCAAGATAGTCTCTCCCATTCGGAATATTGCTCTTGGCTGTAAATCACCCTTGCTGAAGCATGTAGTGTCTTTTCAGAGACAGGTTTATATGATTCTAAAAAAAACAATGCTGATGTACTAAACCTGTCCTTTAATGATAAAGTTGAGGACTATAACTATACAGTTACATGCTACATCAGAAAGCATAATGAAATGCTTTGATTGTGGCTAAATTGGCCATACGATATGTGCTTGTTCTGAAAAAGTGGAAGAAAATGCTACTGTGCAGACAAACTCTGAGAATAATCATTCTGGAGTTGTGTCTGTTACTGTCACAATTATCATCAGTTCCTGGACTCCAATTCCCATAATCCTCCCTGCCAGTCACATGCACACACTCCACACCAATCACCAATTGCCACATACAGCTGAAGCTCATTATCTGGACTATTTAAGACTCACACACACACCACCTCAGGGCGATGTCTTGTTTCATACAGTGTACAATTCCGAGCGTTATTATCCTGTCTGCCTGTCTGTTATCGATCCTGTCTGTTACCTGTTTACGATTCTCTGCTGAATACCTTTGGACTGTTTATTGTTACCTGACCTTGTGAGTGATATCTGCCTGCCCCGATCTACTGCCTGTATCCTGACCACGATTCTGCCTGTCCCTTGCTGTCCCTTGCTGTTCCTGTCTGCCCCTGTTTGACACTGCCTGTACGACCACGCTCTTTTATAATAAAAGCTTGCAATTGGATCCCTGCCTGAGTCCCGCTCCGTTACAGTTACAGAGGATGTTGTGGCTTCTGCTGCTGTTGAGTCAGGTTCTGGTGGGTCAGTTGTAAATAAACCAAATAAACCAACAATGACAGAGATTACTGCAGGTCTTTTTTCTGTAACTGATCTCATGGTTTCTGAGACTGCTGGAAAAAGCAGTGATGTAACTGCAGATAATATGACAACTACTGACAAACAGGTCAGTGAACAGGTCAGTGAGGGTGTTGTTGATTTAGAGATGGAAACTGAGTCAATCTTCAAAATCCCTACTAAAAGGAAAAAAAAAATAAAAAATTGCCAGTGCAAGGTGATTAAACAAGCAAAATTAAAAAATAAATAAATAAATAAAATAAAAATGAGGCTGAAAGTTTAACCTCTGACAATGATGCAGATTCTACAGACTCTAATACTTCTGATTGTTCTTATCTTTCATCTCAAAATGATAATGAAAATCAGACAATAGTATATGGAGTTGAGAAAATCAGCAAATTTTTGAAAGAAACTAAAGGGCTACCTGGAGTTCATGTTGAAGATTATTTCCCTGATCGATCAGCTTTCATTGATGATGTAAAGTTTTTAATGAAAGAAGGTGTATTTGCTGATAAAGAAGTTTATTGTCTTCTAAAATTGTGAGCAAACTTAAAAAGCAAAATCTTAATGATGAATAACAAGATATGGTGTAACTTCTTTTTTTCTGGTAGAAGTCTTAGCATTGCTGGCTGTTTCTTTTAATTTTTGTTTATTTAAAACATTTATTATGGGAGTTGGGACTCTCAATTTAAATGGTGCTAGAGACAGTCAGAAGAGAATGTGTTTGTACGAATTTATAAAACAAAAACTTCTTGATATTACTTTTGTTCAAGAAACACATAGTGATTTTAAAAAAATGAGATAGACTGGAAAAAGGAATGGAATGGTCAAATTTTTATGAGTCATTTGTTTTCTAACAGTGGAGGTGTAGCTGTGTTGTTTTCAAAGAAATCACTACCAATTTCTTGCGAAATAGAGGAAATAGTTAAAGGGGCGTTATTTAAAAAATAAAGCAAAGTTTGAAAATGTTTTAATGAATTTTTTAAATATATATGCTCCTACAAAGGGGGCTGAAAGATTTTTTTTTTTTTTTTTTCTTTTTTTTTGATGCAATTAGTGATGAAAGTTATGAAAGACTTAAGTTCAGAAGAATTATCGTGCCTGTGTGGAGATTTTAACTGTACAGTAAATGATAAATTAGACAGGAACCATTTAGAGCCACATATTGCCTCACAAAAGCTCTCACACAATTAATAAAAACATTTGATTTATGTGATGTTTGGAGGAATGTGCATCATAAAAACAGACAATATACTTGGGCACACAGTGTCAGGCTTCAGAAAAATAGAAGATTCAAATGCAGTGAACAAAAAGTGAAAAGTTTATTTAGGAAAACTTGATGACAATGTGAAACGTGAACGTGAAGAAACTGTATGGTGATTCCCGTGCTCTCCGCACATCATAAGCGGACACACTCCTCGTCTTAGGGTCCTGAGCACAACAGCAAATAGCAGGAAAGTCACAAGAGCAAAAACACAAGACAGAGAGCACAGACAGAGAACACAGACAAAAACACGTCCTCACGACACAACATAGTGATCAACTGACAACAAGAGGTAGACACATCTGGGAATAAATAGGGAAAGGGGGAACGAGTGACAGGTGAGGGAGATCAGCTTGTGATTGTGCATACAGCGCTACCAGGCAACGCTGATTGCTCGAATCACGAGCTGCAGAAAATGACAGGACACTAACAAACAACAGAGACGAACTGGTGACACACCCTGACCCGTGACACACAGTAGAGATAATCTTATCTCTATGGCAAGACTTCATAGGCTTTATGTGTTTAATTTTCAAGTAAATCTGGCTAGAGAATGTAAAATAATTCCAGTTGGCTTTTCTGATCATTGTTCAGTTATTTGTAATTTTTTTTATTAATTCTGTGAATTTAAAGAGTGCTTACTGGCATTTAAATACATCACTTTTAAATGATAAGAAGTTTATCGAAATTTTTAATTTTTGGGGGGAAATCTTTAAAGAAGAAAAACAGTTTTATACTTCCTTACAACAATGGTGGGATTGTGGCAAGGTCCATATTAAACAACTGTGTCAAGAGTACACTTTTAATGTTACTAAGGAAATGGCTCAGTCAATGAAAGAGTTAGAAAATTAAATAATAGAACTTTTGGGTACAACAATTTCTACAGGTGTTTGTTTTGAAAACAGTAAATCCAAAAAAGAAATGCTTGCAGATTTATTAGGTGTGAAAGTACAAGGGGCGTTAATTCGCTCCCGTTTTCAAAATATCACACAAATGGATGCACCTTCTATTTTTTTTTTTTTTTTTTTCAGTTTAGAAAGCAAAAATGGACAAAGTCATATCATTCACTCATAGCTGTCATGATCACCATCTGTTCCTGTCAGTTCGCCGCGCCAAAGGACATTCACAAGATGGTGGCTACCATCATAACAACACCAAGTCAAGTCAGTGCTGATCTTCCAGAGCCAAGGCAAGTCACAGTTGATCTTCATGAGCCAAGTCAAGCCACCGTTGATCTTTGTGAGCCAAGCCAAGTCCAAGTTAAACTTCCTGAGTCATGTCACGTCCCTGCTGATCGCCCAGAATCACGTCACGTCTCTGGATCTGTCCGGGAGCAGAGAGGATTGCGTTCCAGTGTGGCTGATCTACGGCTGACATCAGCACGAGCGGCTGGCATTCCTAAGCCTCCGCCGGCCGCTTTGCACACAAGCCGCTGGCCGCTTCGCTCTCAAGCCCACCGGCCGCCTCGCACTCAGGCCAGCCGCCCGCTTCGCACTCAGGCCAGCTGCCCGCTTCGCACTCAAGTTCGGCAGTTGCAACGCACTCAAGTTCGCCGGTTGCAACGCACTCAAGTTCGCCGGTTGCAACGCACTCAAGTTCGTCAGTTGCTACGGACTTATGTTCGCCAGTTACAACTCACTCAAGTTCGCCGGCTGTCGCACACTCAAGCTCGCCGGTTGCTATGCACTCAGGCTCTCTGGATGCGATGGATAAGATGGCCGCCCCTTCGGTGTCTGTAAACATAGAGCCCGCTCCAGCCAGTGAGTCCGCTCCAGAATCCGCTCCAGCCAGTGAGTCCGCTCCAGAGCCCGCTCCAGCCAGTGAGTCCGCTCCAGCCCGTGAGTCCGCTCCAGAGCCCGCTCTAGCCAGTGAGTCTGCTCCAGAGCCCGCTCCAGCCCGTGCGCCCACTGCAGTGTCCACAGAGGAGGTGAACACAGAGCCACCGCCTCATCCAAGAAAGAGGAGGAGGAGGAGGAAGAAGGCTTCTTTCATCCTTCAGGGCTCAGAGGCCTTCCCAGAGCCCGCTGTGGGCCCGGAGACCACTCCAGAGGTCTTTCTTGCTCCTCCCAAGCGTCTTGCCTAGCCGACATCGTCCAAGCGCCTTGTCCTGCCAGTGCCGCCCAAGCGTCTTGCCCTGCCAGCACCACCCAAGCGTCTTGCCCTGCCAGCGCCACCCAAGTGCCTCGCCCTGCCAGCACCACCCGAACTCCTTGCCCACAAACCCGCCACGGCCTCCATTGAATTCCCCAAGAACTTTTCTGGGGGGCCATATACCTGAGGGTGGGGAGCTTGTGGGTGGGGAGCTTGTGGGCGGGGACCCTGCCCGGCCACTGCCATCAACGGCCTCCGAACTGCTATGGCCACCCATGGACTATAACCCACTATGGCCGTTTATGGACTCTGACCCGCCGTGGTCATCTACGGACTCTGTCTCATCATGGCTGCCCAAGCCACCTGACCTGCCATGGCTGCCCAAGCCACCTGACCTGCCATGGTTGCCCAAACCACCTGACCTGCTGTGGCTTCCCAAGCCACCTGACCTGCTGCGGTTGCCCGAACCACCTAACCTGCCATGGCTGCCTGAGCCACCTAACCTGCCATGGCTGCCCAAGCCACCTGACCCACCGTGGCTTCCTGACACTCCTGACCTGCCCTGGGTGCATATGGCACTTGACCCGCCATGGCTGCCCGTGACACCTGACCCGCCATGGCTGCCCTGGAACTTGTATTGGAGACCCTGTTCCCGTCTGAGCTCCAATGCACCCACCCACCCTCCTATTTGTGCCATCTACATCGCGAGGACGCGTCTTCCGGAAGGGGGGTGTTATGTCATGATCACCGTCTGTTTCTGTCAGTTCCCGGATCACATTTCCCACAATCCTCCCTGCCAGTCACATGTTCACTCTACACCAATCACCTGTTGCCACATACATTAGCACACTACCTGGACTATAAAAGACTCACACACACACTACCTCTTTGCGAAATCTTGATTCACATTGTGTACAATTCTGAGCGCTTATATCCTGTTTGCCTGTCTGTTGTTACCGTTCCTGCCTGTTACCCGTTATCGACCCGTTGCTGCCTGTCCTGTCCATTGCCTTGTCTGCTGTTCTGTGAATAATATCTGCCTGTCCTGATCTACTGCCTGTATCTTGACCACGATTCTGCCTGTCCCTTGCTGTTCCTGTTTGCTCCCGTTTGACCCTGCCTGTACGACCACGCTCACTTTAATAAAGCTTTGCAAATGGATCCCTGCCTGAGTCCAGCTTTGTTACAATAGCGCTCTGATAGTGGAAAAGAGCTTACTGAGCCTAGTGAAATACGCAAACATGCTGTTGCTTTTTATTCAAATTTATATAGATGTGAATTGTCTCAAAGAGATAATGAAGATTCTACTTTTTTTAATGATCTTCCAAAGACTGACGAGGAGTCTAATAATATGCTTGAACAATCTCTGTCACAAAATGAATTATACACGGCTTCTTTCTATAAAGTTTTATGGCCAGTGATTGGTGAAGATTTTTTTTTTGTGTTCTTAATGATAGTTTGAATAAAGGATTGTTACCACTAAGCTGTAGAAGAACTGTTATTACTCTGTTGCCTAAGAAAGGGGATCTTCAAAACATAAGCAATTGGAGACCAATATCTCTTTTATGCGCAGATTATAAAATACTATCAAAGGCTTTAGCTACAACGTTAGGTAAAGTTTTGAGTCAAGTAATACATTCTGATCAGAATTATTGCATCCCAATAGATCAATCTTTGACAATATATCATTGGTTCGAGACGTTCTTGAGGTTGCAAGGTTATTGGGTGTTAATTGTGGTCTGATTTCGCTTGACCAGGAAAAAGCCTTTGACCGTGTTGAACATGCATATCTGAGAGATGTTTTAGAGGCTTTTGGTTTTAGACAGAATTTTATAAATATGATTGAGGCCATGTATTGTAACATCAAGAGTGTACTCAAAGTCAATGGTGGTTTGAGTGCTCCTTTTGAAGTTCAGAGGGGAGTAAGACAGGGATGTGCTATGTCAGGAATGTTCTATTCACTGGCTATTGGACCTCTATTTCATAAATTAAGAACTGAGTTAAGTGGTTTTACTATACCAAACTGTTATGTCTCTTTGCACCTTTCTGCTTATGCAGATGATGTAATTATTTTTATATCTGATGCTGATGATGTTAAAAAAATTGGAGATTATTGTTAATGGTTTTAAAAAACTTTCGTCTGTGAAAGTCAACTGGGCAAAAAGTGAGGCCCTTTTAATAGGTGATTGGAATAGAGGACTTCCCAATTTACCTGGTGGTTTAATCTAGAAGAAAGGTGGTTTAAAATACCTTGGAGTGTTTTTAGGTAATGATGACTTTGTTCAAAGGAAATGGGATTGTATGCTAGAAAAAAATCAAAGGACGTTTACAGAAATGGAAATGGCTACTTCCTCAACTGTCTTATAGAGGTCACGCACTTATAATTAATAATTTAGTGGGGTCCTCTTTATGGCATAAACTTGCATGCGTAGATCCACCTATTGGACTTTTACATAAGCTTCAAGGAGAAATGGTTAATTTTAATTTTTTTTTCAAAGTGCACCTCAAAGTGTTATCTTCCTGCCAAGAGATGAAGGAGGTCAAGGTTTGATTAATCTGGTCAGCAGAGGAGCAACTTTGATTACAGTTCATTCAGCGATTACTGATGGGATCTCAAAGTCTAGTGTGGAAGCCATTAGCACAAAGCATTTTACGTGGAGTGAATGGAATGGGACTTCATGCTGTGCTTTTCTTAACGGATCATTCTTATCTGGATTTGACTGGATTACCCTCTTTTTATAAAAGTCTCTTTAAAGTGTGGAGACTTTTTAAACATCAGTGGACTGAGTCAGCTATATTTCTTTTTTGGTTGCTTGAAGAACCTGTGGTTTTTAAGAATATGTTCAAATCAAGAATTCTTGTTGATTTCAATTATTACAAATTAATGAATGCAATCAATGTTTTTAAGATTGAATGGTGTAGTGATGTTGGTCTATGTACTGTACTTAATGATGAGTTGTTTTTATATACATGAATTAAGGTAATTTGAAGAACCTAAATTTATAGAACTGTTTTAATAGTGTTTGTAAAACTCAAACTCTCTCTCTCTCTCTTACGGTGAGGGAGAGATATAAAGCAAACAAAAATAACCCTGCCTTCTCTCTTCTCTCTTCTGTTCTCTCTCTCTCTGTCTCTCTATCTCTCTCTTCTTTTTTTTTCCTGATCTCGAGAATTTTTTCCTTCAGTAGCATGGCCCTGAAAAAGGAGTAATTGTATCTCTCGCAACAGAAACGGTTTCGGCTTAATAAATAACCTATTGGAAAAGAGCAACTAACAAGGGGCAAAGTTAAAAAATTATGATGGGTTTCACTTTTTTTGGTATTCATTTTCATCTCTTTCTGATGAGACCTTACGAGTAGTATACCTTAATGTTAATGGGATGAGGGATGTGGAAAAGGTATATTTCTTTCAGAGATTATTCATTTGAAAGTGTTAAATATTGTTTTTTACAAGAAACGCTTACAAGGAGAGCGTTTTCTTAGCCATGGGAATAATTTAATTGTGGGGGTGGCAATACTTTTTGCTCCTTTTTGCTCCTGTTAATATTTTATGGAAAAATGAAGAAGAACCTGAAAGACTATTGATTGTTAGAGCTGAAATATATGATATGTACTTCATCTTTGTGAATATTTATGCTCCAAATAAGGCTCTTTACTAAGTTAGAACAGTTGGTAACACTTTAGTTTAGGGTCCAATTCTCACTATTAACTAGTTTATTATCATGCATATTACTAGGATATTGGCTGTTTATTAGTACCTATAAAGCACATATTAATGCCTTATTCTGCATCATATTCTACATCCCATAATCCTATCCAATACCTTAACTTAACAACTGTTACGGTACACAGGAGGCAGACACAGATGTAAACAGGTAACTTGTTGTTTATTGACACCAGTAGAGCAAGGAGCATGAAACAGGTAAGCAGAGATTAATCAATGGATGTTTAGATGATAGATATGGAGATAGTTACTGTCCTTCAACTTTCAGATGCTGAGATCTGTGAACACGCTGGAGTTAGGAGATCGCTGGAGATAGCTGGAGCTGACTGGAGCACTCACACACAGTAGACGAGAGTAGTTATTACCCTGGGGCATGTGTCAAAAAGTGATTTATGGCCCCTTTGATTGATGACTTGACAGGTGTGACCTTTTGTCCTTCCGTTTCCGGACTGTGTCAACACAACCTTTGACCCCGATGTCATTGACCTATGACCTCCGGATATTAGGATGAATGTAATGTTGTTTGTGTTTGTCCATCTGGATGTTGACCCGTGAGCTCCGGGAGTGAATGATCGTTTGACCCGGTTGTTTGACCAGATATTTCGGGGGTGTCGCATTCCGTCACAGGGTTATATAAATAGAGGTTCAGACATTCTGCAAAAATGAGAAAAAATAATATTTTACCAATAGGGTCAATGCAATATACGCGCTCTCTCTCTCTCTCTCTCTCTCTCTCTCTCTCTCTCTCTCTCTTTCTCTCTTTCTCGTCACACACGTAATACAGATCTATTTAAAATAAATGAAAATATATTTATATATAATATATTAAACTGAATAATGAACAACATTGGAACAATCCAATCCCTCTCCCACTCTCTCTCGGTCTTTCCAAGTGAGCAGCTCACACCCAGCCAGGCAGTGACAACAATGGGCCATGCTGCATTCTATGGGACACTTAGTCTGTTACCTTTTCCAGAGAAAATGTTCAAAATGTTTAAATATGTTCTTAAAAATCTTTAAAGTTTTAATAAATCTTCCTATAAGGGTGATGCTTAAAATAAATCTCTGTATGTTTAAAAATGAGCTAGGAATATTGAGTGATTTGATTTAAAATGATTCCAGATATAAAGTCTCTATGTGTTGGACATACCCTATTAGGGATGAACATTAGGGATGAGATTTACACACATTACACTGAATAATAATAATCAAACATCTTACTAAATAATATAGTTTTAGCTAGATGAAAATATAAAAAATATCTTACACATCTTACTAAATAATAATATAGTTTTAGCTGGATGAAAATAATAATATCTTACATTTCCAGGGATCAGGAAATGTAATTCCTTTAAACATCATGAAGTTTTAATACTTATAATCCGCCTCTCTCTCTCTCTCTCTCTCTCTCTCTCTAGCTCTCTCGCTCTCTCACATACACACACACACACACACACACACACACACACACACACACATCATGGTGTAAAAACCTTTTCACAGAACAGGATAACACATCGTTCCAATAGACCACCTCATATTAATCCCAATACAATTAGTGACTATTTAAGAATGCCCAAAATGTTTATGGCTTTTTAGAACAATAATCCCAATACAATGGTTGTCTGTTTAAGGATGCCGAAAATGTTTATGGTTTGTTACCACAAACATCCCAATACAATGGTTGTCTGTTTAAGGATGCCGAAAATGTTTATGGTTTGTTACCACAAACATCCCAATACAATAGGCAACTGTTTATTTTCAGAGTGCCAAAGTAGGTCCTTTTGCAATGAAAATAAATGAGTAAAAATAAAACAAAAAGCATTAATAAAATAAAATAATTCATAAAACACCCCCAGATCCTCCCAGGAACAAACTCCGGTGTGAATGAGAGATGGGAGGGTGGAGTCAGGCAGATGAGTCTCTGTCACAGTTAAGACCGCTAACTCTATTCCTGAGTGAATGTTTTGCACTTAATTCATTCTTAAAAGTTTTAAAATAGTCTTTTTAAATTAAAATATTGTTTAAATTAAATCTTTAAAGATTTAATAAATAATCAAATATTGTTCTTAAAAGTCTACAGTATCGGGATAACATCCGATGCCAATGGTAGAAATTATTTGCTTAAATTTAACCTAAAGTATACTTTTTATTAAACAACATCTGTACATAGTCATCTTAGATCTTATTTCTCAAAGATTCAATCAGAAGGGTTAGGGTTAAGTTTTTGAGGAAACAGCTTGTTAAAAACAGAGTGTTAACTAGAAATATTTAATTTGAATTGAATTAAAAAATACAAACATGAAAGTATCTGTGTGTTTGACGACTCGCAGATGCAACTTGCACGTCCCTGTACAAATGAGGACTCAACTTTGCTCTTATTTAGCTTAAGTTGCATCTTTAAGAAGATCACTGTGCATTTTCAGAGAGGGATCCTCAACAATCATTAATGATGGCCTCAGGATATAGGCTGATGAGGTGATTTACAGATCAGTCACTTCTCTGTGCTGAGCCTGTATGTTACCACCTCTTGAGCATCCTTTGGGGGAGATGACACTAGCAGGACACATGCCCCTTGACCCCCAACAATTTTGCATGGGTGTTAAACACCCTACAAGTAGTCATTTATTTCAACTGTGTTATTTACAAAACAGCATTTTTCAATCGAGTGAATCTACACATCTTTCAGAGACATCAGGATCAGTGGGTCTCTTGAGAATATTTAATTGTGCTTAAAAACCAAAGATCAGGCCAAATCCCCTACATGACAATGTCCACATCAGACTCTGTACTTGAAAATATCTTTGCTGTTAAATATTAAAAACCTCACATGTAAACTTATATTTTTTAAGCCTCTTCGATCTATATTATTTACTTTTCTTATTTCTATAAAGTTTCAATTCCTAGTAAATATCCAGTAAAAAGATTATAAAACAAAACAATAATGTTGGCAAATATTTTTACTGCGATGTTTTTAACAAATAGGGATTACAAACAGTTCCTCACACAATGAAACCATTAAGGATAGCCAAAGGCTCATGACAAAGACACATTACTATGTAAGATATGTACGATAGTTTTACCAATAGTTAAAAAAAAAAAAAAAAAAAAAAAAAAGATAATATTGTTTTAAAGTTTAAATAAAAAGTTAAAAGCAAGCGTATCTTCATGTGTTCTGACACAATTTTTACTTTATAAAATTTGCGGTTGTTATTTCTAGGCTCATGATACTTTTATTGGCCTGATAAATATAAAGTTAATCCATGATGAAACAAGAGAATCACGCTACCAAATACGTTTGATACAATATTTTAAGAAAAAGGGGTGATTTTAAAATACAACTAAACCAGATTATTTTTTTCTTTTGACATGCATTTAGGCAAAAATGATTTTCCCCAGTGGTGTTGGAACAGGACTTATTTTTTAAAGTTTCAGACATGATAATCATGCGATACAAGCATTCGGATGAAGCTTCATATTAAACAAAAAAGAATATGGCATTTTCACTTGTATTCAGCACGTATTTTTCAACATGTATTATACAATATCTGCACACCATTTTCTGAAAAGGTTTTAGTAATGCTTTAGATCAGAATCTAGATTTTAGCAACCAACATGACATTAAATAGTTGTACCAGTGTACAAGGGTGTCTAAACTGTTTATAACAATTTGAATATTGAATATAGTTTACTGAATATAGCTTACTATTGAATATAGCTTACTGACATTGCCTATGCCCCTACAGATAAAAGCCAAAGACACAATGCAAAGACACAAATCAATGAGAATATTTTATACAGAAATGATATTTTCAGAAATTCAAAGGGCTCGGTTACAAAGAAAATAAATTGATAGATCTTGTAGTGCAATTATCCATCTCTTCTATGGGGGTTTGCGTGAAGCATTGACACGAAAAGTAAATCTGGCTGTTTGCGCTTGAAACGATTACGACTGAGACATATCTAACCATTGCACTGAAAGCTATGATTTCATCCAGTTTGAGATGGGTAAACAAAGTTACACACTGTAGTAAAAGTTATAGATACATCTCAAACAACATCTTTGTACAATTTTGTACAAATTGAGTGAACACAATAAATTAGCACATCTAAATTCAAGAGGCCTAGTAACTAAGAAAGCAGCGACATCATGTAAGAAAAGTGTCATACTGCATGCAGAAGTCCACTCTTGATTTATTGTGATAGGCATTTTTACCCCCTTCACTGGTCTTAGTCACATTATAAAGACTAACAAGATCGCTGATAGCATTTTATTCATCGGTCTGTATATGTTTTTAGCCGAATACTCCTCTCGGGCTGCTGTCAGTGTAAGTTTTTGCAATTCGTCACATGTGTGATGAACACAGGCCATTCATTTAAGCATCTTTTAGATGTATGACTGAACCTTTGACAAAACCAATTCTGTTTAAAGTGTTTAACGAATCATTTCTTTCAACACCCCAGCCTAACATTAAAGAATACGTGCAAATATTATAGTATAGATTTTTGTTAGAGTCTATGCCACGCTGTTGAAATGCAAGCTCATTTGAGAACTATAGCATTGCATACCCTTGTAAAGAAGAAATTCAAACAATCATTATACAGGTATTATATAATTTACCATGTGTGTACGACATATAAGATACAATTAGCTATAATGTAAACATAATACAGAAAAGCTCTCTTCTGATCTATTGCAAAAGATTGTAAATGCCATTTTTTCCCACTCTCAGTCTATCACCCTGCTTCCAATTTTGGTTAATTTATCATTTGTTAATTTTGTTCAAATGCAGTCTTCATCTAAAACTGTTCTCTGAGTTTGGTCAAAAATGAACTTTCACTGTTTCACTCAAACCACCCTTGTTCACATTACTTAAAAAACTCATGTAACTACATGAACGTAATTTAACTGCGTTGTTTCTACTAAAATTGAGTATTGTCAGCTTTACTTAGTAAGTGTTTGTTCAGTCAACTTAACATTGCTGTGTGAAACGCACACATTATTGTTGACATAATTAACTGTGCAGTGGATTCGTAGTTCCCAGCATGCTTTGCAAGGGACTGCATTAGGAGAGTAAATTTAGGGATTAAAGTGTTATTTTATGTGTTTTTCAGTAAAGGGAAAGATGTTGTTAGTTTATGTTAGTGTTTAATGTTCAGTTATGTTGGACATTTAGAGTAGTTTCTGTAATGTTTTTGAGTTTTTGTGGTTACCATCATGCAGAAGAGTGTCGCCTGTGTTTAGGCTGTGCGCGCTCATATACACATGCTTATAGGATGAAATTCCTGCTCTCAATTCAATTGAGTTTGTTCAATGAGTTATTTTTTGAGTGCGTTTTGGGATGAGGGGCTGCATTCTGATATGTTGTATCCTTTTTATTTAAATGATTATTCAAAAAAAAATGTGTTCACCTTACGTAATCAACATAACATTATTAAGTAAACTGCATATATAAATATTATGTAACAGTGACATTCAAATGATTTGTATTTACTCAAAGAAAGTTTGTCAGCTTTATTTGAATTTCTTTTGTTCGTTCAACTAAATAGTTTTTTGTACAAATTACTCAATATTGGTGCGTGGAACCACTTGACATTTATTTTTTAAGTAAATCCAACAATTCATTTTTTTGAGTTTACAGCTAGTATTTATGAAAATGAATGAAAACATGAGAGCTGTAGTACTGACGTTCTTTTTGATGTTCTGATCTCATCTTTCTGGTCTGTCTGCGGTCAAAGGACACATCATTTTAAACTTTAAACAAGTCTCGCTGTTTTTCTGGTACATTCTGTTACATACTATTACACTTAGTTACAGCATGTTACAGCTGTGAAAAAATATTGCCTCTGTACTCTAAACAAGACTTCAATAAAAAGTAACTTGATTAGTTATTTTAAGTGAAAGGTTAGTTGATTCAGGCCATTTTACGATCAAAATTGTTTAACATCTCTTAATTTTTAATATATGCTCCTGCTTAAATATTACTTGTTTTCATTTACAAAGAGGTCAGACAAAATATCTTTTTATATATATATATATATATATATATAAATAACTATGATACAGGCCCTAGGTACAGTTGGGTGTCTGTAGGAGAGAGAGAGCAAGAGATGATTAGGACTCAAGACGTCCTCTGTCGTTAATAAAAAGTTTCAGCGTCATTAAGACAAGCTCTGTAACTGTATTTGTAAATACATTGAAATAACTGTAACCATACAAATATCAGCTATGAATAACTAAAACAAAGTCCTAACAACATACACACATGACTCTAACTCTTTCACAAACCAGACTGACCCCAGGTATGGATATCTCAAATACCCAACTTCGCAATAGTTAGATATCTTGACTTTATCCGCATGTTTAGGGGCGCTACCGTTCTTGTCCTCATAAATTTTATGCTTCTTTCCCATTTTAT
The DNA here is from genome assembly GCF_018812025.1 of Megalobrama amblycephala. Lineage (NCBI taxonomy): Eukaryota > Metazoa > Chordata > Actinopteri > Cypriniformes > Xenocyprididae > Megalobrama > Megalobrama amblycephala. Next base: position 99,316 of record NW_025953448.1, on the reverse strand, counting down.
TCACTTTTTTTTTAAATACAGTGTTTTAACATGTACATTCTTTTTGTCTGTAATTGTAATTTTAAACGTATTTGTTTTCCATTACCGTTTTACCCATTACTGTTTCACCCATTCCATCTTGCCCGAAAATCAGTGTTTTCTACACATTTAGGTGTAATGCGATGTTGAAATTGCACTCTCGCTGTTCTCTGCATCTCTTTTTTCGTACCATTTAATTGATTTAATAAAAAGGTGGTGTAACCACACTCTTACTCATTTTATGTAGTCTACTGTATTATATTTTACCGTATAGAATGCGGAGCAAAGATCTTTGAAACATTGTAGCCTGTAAAACATTTTAATGACTTTAAACGCCATATATAGACGTTTTACCCTCCAGGGGTTAGACACAGAGGGTGTTCACATTCTCTCTAGTTAAAACCTACAGGCCCTACCTACTGAATAAGCTTTAGGAAACAGTCTGCAAATCTAGAATGGTTACTCCACAAGTTCCTGAAACTTCTGTTGAAAGTTATATTAAAACGGAAAAAAATCTTCCTTACGCTCGGCAGAAAAAACACAGGATTCGTTTGACCAAGTTTTGTCATGAAGATGAAAATTTTGTGAAACAGGAATATCTGTTGGAACAAGACGATTCATGACCAACACCTCATTAAGTTGATGAAACCCCGTGAGGGATATGAAATGGACTTTTGGTCTAAAAGCAGCAACGTTTCGGACGATGAGTGGGACAGAGACTGCGCACTCCAGAGGACGACCCCTTCGAATGCTGCAAACAGTCTATATTTTCAGTGGAGCGACGTACCTGCGTTACATACCATCTTTTAACAATAGACAAGTTGTTTAATTTGCGCTGAATTCATTTCAAGCGCTGCTAAATGTTTAATCAGTCATGGTGATGATATGTATTAAAATGGTAACGTGATATAGCAAAACCTGAACTGTGCAATGATATTGTAATGTATCATGTCCTTGCTTCTGTTTTGTGTTACATGCTATATGTGTAATTGTTTTTGTTTAATACTGATTGGATCCAATTTCCCTCGCCTCTAAGAATCTCTATGTTACAGACATTATGGTTTATACTAATTCTAGAATTTGTTTAAAGTAAATTTTTGAACAACATTAAAATAAGACCCTTATTGAATATACAGTATGTGCATTACGTTTACATTTTTACTTGAGATCATTTAATACGATGGTGTCAATAAAAGTCTTTAATACACTGTAAAAAATGACCGTGATTTTAACAGTAAAAGACTATAAAAATGCTGCGGTGAAAAACTGTCAATTGGTCCGTACTATATACAGTGAATAACTGTAATAGATCTAACAGTACATTTAATGTAATTTTACGGTAAAATACCGTTAAATTCACAGTTTTTGGATGTGAAAAATAACAATTCATTGTAAAATTTACAGTGAAAAACCGTAAATTGACATTCCCACAATTCCCTGCGTGACACTTCACATTTGATATATTTTCGTTGAAATAACTCTGTTTCTTCTTAGTTTTTCTCATTTTTTTTCTAATCAGTTATGTACATTAGGGTTTTACGTTACATCTAATGTTGTTAAATTAATGTTTATTGCATTTAAAATTTCATGCATGTTACCATGATGGTGTTTAGTGTGTGTGTGAATGACACTGTGTGCGCCTTCTATATGTTAGTGTTGTCCTTCACAGCTTGTGGAAAAGCTGCTTGTGATGAACTTTGATTCATCATGTGACTCTTATCACCACTGTGTTTGGTGATTGTCAGTGTATTATAAAGGTACAAAACAGATATTAGTACTTCATTAGGTTGGTAAATTAACATTATATCAGTTAATGAAATACGTTATTTTACCGTAAATTTAACAGATTTTTTAACGTATTTTTTATGGTAAAATGAAATGTCTGCACAAAAAGAATCTGCATGTTATGAATCTTATTGTGAACCATTCATAAGTGCTTGTTTTTTATTTTGTTTGTTTTTGACCTTGTGACTTTTTAATCAAAATATCTGGATTGAGTGAAATGAGTGAGTAAACTTCTCTCTGGTGATATATGCAGGACTTTTACATATTGCTATTTCTGTTGCACATTGTGTCGTTAATTATATATCATTATTTATGACTTCCTGACGATAACCCCTGTACAACCCGCACACATGGGGCAAGGGCGGCCCCAATTGGCTGTCCAGATAAAAACCGTGCTGAGCTTCACGTATAGCAAGCATCCTGGGTTTCCTAACCGATCTGTGTGAGGGAGCTGGTGCCACAACCTATCGACAACTGTACCATAGCAGACTGCTGTTCTACTGCAACATCTCTTTGATTAAGGAGCATTGTCTGGTTGTTACATGGACCGCCAAAAATCAACTTTCCTGATTGTCTGAGCCTGAGACTTCTTTGACTCACATTTTGGGGGGATCAGACCCAAAAACCCAAACTTCAAACCATTAATAAACTGTGTAAACTGTTGGACAATCGTGTTTTAAGGACTCGCCCACGGGATATTGAAGAAAGTTTATATCAAAGACAAAGTTTATACCGTGCACCAAGTTGAGTTCTGAAAATCCATCTTCATTGCAGAGGATTTCTGAAATGTCTACACAAAATCTGAGGGAGAATGACCCGCCTTTGAGTTCTGATGAGGCCGTGCACCGACACCCCGCGTGCCAGTGTGCCATGGGCAATGAGTGCCCTCTAAAAGGGATCTTGGACTGTATGTTTAAAGATTATTTCAGAGGACCGATGGTTGACCTGATGCACAGGATCATCGAAGACGTGTGCAATCAGGCTAACGATGATGATGATGATGATGATGATGATGATGATGTACGGAGGAAACCAAACGTGTAACAAATCTCAAAAAAGAGATGGATGTCGTAAGAGACCTATCAAGTTCATGGAATTCTGATGTGACAAGCATGTGTGTTTACACCAAAGAACCAATCTGTGTAATAATAAGAAAAGTTCTGGATGTGATGTCTGAATGTACCGAAGAGTTAGGAGTTACTGACATCGTATGTATGTGTACAATTGTAACAGATGTTTGTGTCTCACTGCGTTCAAACAATGCTGATGATACCACCATCGGCGAAATTGTCAAAATGCTGGTCAATCATGTCCTAGACCGAAACATGATAGCATGCAGAGATTTTCTTTTATGGTTAGACCACCTGTAATTTCATGATGACTGTTTTACTTATGTATGCATTTCTTCAATGTATGTTCAACAACTTTGAAATAAAAGTTTGAATCACTTGTTGTTATTTACGACCATGTCTGAGCTCATTAAAAATGGTAATACAAAGTCTCTAACCCCTGGAGGGTAAAACGTCTATATATGGCGTTTAAAGTCATTAAAATGTTTTACAGGCTACAATGTTTCAAAGATCTTTGCTCCGCATTCTATACGGTAAAATATAATACAGTAGACTACATAAAATGAGTAAGAGTGTGGTTACACCACCTTTTTATTAAATCAATTAAATGGTACGAAAAAAGAGATGCAGAGAACAGCGAGAGTGCAATTTCAACATCGCATTACACCTAAATGTGTAGAAAACACTGATTTTCGGGCAAGATGGAATGGGTGAAACAGTAATGGGTAAAACGGTAATGGAAAACAAATACGTTTAAAATTACAATTACAGACAAAAAGAATGTACATGTTAAAACACTGTATTTAAAAAAAAAGTGAATAAAATGGGAAAGAAGCATAAAATTTATGAGGACAAGAACGGTAGCGCCCCTAAACATGCGGATAAAGTCAAGATATCTAACTATTGCGAGTTGGGTATTTGAGATATCCATACCTGGGGTCAGTCTGGTTTGTGAAAGAGTTAGAGTCATGTGTGTATGTTGTTAGGCTTTGTTTTAGTTATTCATAGCTGATATTTGTATGGTTACAGTTATTTCAATGTATTTACAAATACAGTTACAGAGCTTGTCTTAATGACGCTGAAACTTTTTATTAACGACAGAGGACGTCTTGAGTCCTAATCATCTCTTGCTCTCTCTCCTACAGACACCCAACTGTACCTAGGGCCTGTAACGCTATCATAGTTATTTATGAATATATATATATATATATATATAAAAGATATTTTGTCTGACCTCATTTGTAAATGAAAACAAGTAATATTTAAGCAGGAGCATATATTAAAAATTAAGAGATGTTAAACAATTTTGATCGTAAAATGGCCTGAATCAACTAACCTTTCACTTAAAATAACTAATCAAGTTACTTTTTATTGAAGTCTTGTTTAGAGTACAGAGGCAATATTTTTTTCACAGCTGTAACATGCTGTAACTAAGCGTAATAGTATGTAACAGAATGTACCAGAAAAACAGCAAGACTTGTTTAAAGTTTAAAATGATGTGTCCTTTGACCGCAGACAGACCAGAAAGATGAGATCAGAACATCAAAAAGAACGTCAGTACTACAGCTCTCATGTTTTCATTCATTTTCATAAATACTAGCTGTAAACTCAAAAAAATGAATTGTTGGATTTACTTAAAAAATAAATGTCAAGTGGTTCCACGCACCAATATTGAGTAATTTGTACAAAAAACTATTTAGTTGAACGAACAAAAGAAATTCAAATAAAGCTGACAAACTTTCTTTGAGTAAATACAAATCATTTGAATGTCACTGTTACATAATATTTATATATGCAGTTTACTTAATAATGTTATGTTGGTTACGTAAGGTGAACACATTTTTTGTTTTGAATAATCATTTAAATAAAAAGGATACAACATATCAGAATGCAGCCCCTCACCCCAAAACGCACTCAAAAATAACTCATTGAACAAACTCAATTGAATTGAGAGCAGGAATTTCATCCTATAAGCATGTGTATATGAGCGCGCACAGCCTAAACACAGGCGACACTCTTCTGCATGATGGTAACCACAAAAACTCAAAAACATTACAGAAACTACTCTAAATGTCCAACATAACTGAACATTAAACACTAACATAAACTAACAACATCTTTCCCTTTACTGAAAAACACATAAAATAACACTTTAATCCCTAAATTTACTCTCCTAATGCAGTCCCTTGCAAAGCATGCTGGGAACTACGAATCCACTGCACAGTTAATTATGTCAACAATAATGTGTGCGTTTCACACAGCAATGTTAAGTTGACTGAACAAACACTTACTAAGTAAAGCTGACAATACTCAATTTTAGTAGAAACAACGCAGTTAAATTACGTTCATGTAGTTACATGAGTTTTTTAAGTAATGTGAACAAGGGTGGTTTGAGTGAAACAGTGAAAGTTCATTTTTGACCAAACTCAGAGAGCAGTCTTCATCTAAAACTGTATTTTAACAAAATTAACAAATGATAAATTAACCAAAATTGGAAGCAGGGTGATAGACTGAGAGTGGGAAAAAATGGCATTTACAATCTTTTGCAATAGATCAGAAGAGAGCTTTTCTGTATTATGTTTACATTATAGCTAATTGTATCTTATATGTCGTACACACATGGTAAATTATATAATACCTGTATACTGATTGTTTGAATTTCTTCTTTACAAGGGTATGCAATGCTATAGTTCTCAAATGAGCTTGCATTACAACAGCGTGGCATAGACTCTAACAAAAATCTATACTATAATATTTGCACGTATTCTTTAATGTTAGGCTGGGGTGTTGAAAGAAATGATTCGTTAAACACTTTAAACAGAATTGGTTTTGTCAAAGGTTCAGTCATACATCTAAAAGATGCTTAAATGAATGGCCTGTGTTCATCACACATGTGACGAATTGCAAAAACTTACACTGACAGCAGCCCGAGAGGAGTATTCGGCTAAAAACATATACAGACCGATGAATAAAATGCTATCAGCGATCTTGTTAGTCTTTATAATGTGACTAAGACCAGTGAAGGGGGTAAAAATGCCTATCACAATAAATCAAGAGTGGACTTCTGCATGCAGTATGACACTTTTCTTACATGATGTCGCTGCTTTCTTAGTTACTAGGCCTCTTGAATTTAGATGTGCTAATTTATTGTGTTCACTCAATTTGTACAAAATTGTACAAAGATGTTGTTTGAGATGTATCTATAACTTTTACTACAGTGTGTAACTTTGTTTACCCATCTCAAACTGGATGAAATCATAGCTTTCAGTGCAATGGTTAGATATGTCTCAGTCGTAATCGTTTCAAGCGCAAACAGCCAGATTTACTTTTCGTGTCAATGCTTCACGCAAACCCCCATAGAAGAGATGGATAATTGCACTACAAGATCTATCAATTTATTTTCTTTGTAACCGAGCCCTTTGAATTTCTGAAAATATCATTTCTGTATAAAATATTCTCATTGATTTGTGTCTTTGCATTGTGTCTTTGGCTTTTATCTGTAGGGGCATAGGCAATGTCAGTAAGCTATATTCAATAGTAAGCTATATTCAGTAAACTATATTCAATATTCAAATTGTTATAAACAGTTTAGACACCCTTGTACACTGGTACAACTATTTAATGTCATGTTGGTTGCTAAAATCTAGATTCTGATCTAAAGCATTACTAAAACCTTTTCAGAAAATGGTGTGCAGATATTGTATAATACATGTTGAAAAATACGTGCTGAATACAAGTGAAAATGCCATATTCTTTTTTTGTTTAATATGAAGCTTCATCCGAATGCTTGTATCGCATGATTATCATGTCTGAAACTTTAAAAAATAAGTCCTGTTCCAACACCACTGGGGAAAATCATTTTTGCCTAAATGCATGTCAAAAGAAAAAAATAATCTGGTTTAGTTGTATTTTAAAATCACCCCTTTTTCTTAAAATATTGTATCAAACGTATTTGGTAGCGTGATTCTCTTGTTTCATCATGGATTAACTTTATATTTATCAGGCCAATAAAAGTATCATGAGCCTAGAAATAACAACCGCAAATTTTATAAAGTAAAAATTGTGTCAGAACACATGAAGATACGCTTGCTTTTAACTTTTTATTTAAACTTTAAAACAATATTATCTTTTTTTTTTTTTTAAAACTATTGGTAAAACTATCGTACATATCTTACATAGTAATGTGTCTTTGTCATGAGCCTTTGGCTATCCTTAATGGTTTCATTGTGTGAGGAACTGTTTGTAATCCCTATTTGTTAAAAACATCGCAGTAAAAATATTTGCCAACATTATTGTTTTGTTTTATAATCTTTTTACTGGATATTTACTAGGAATTGAAACTTTATAGAAATAAGAAAAGTAAATAATATAGATCGAAGAGGCTTAAAAAATATAAGTTTACATGTGAGGTTTTTAATATTTAACAGCAAAGATATTTTCAAGTACAGAGTCTGATGTGGACATTGTCATGTAGGGGATTTGGCCTGATCTTTGGTTTTTAAGCACAATTAAATATTCTCAAGAGACCCACTGATCCTGATGTCTCTGAAAGATGTGTAGATTCACTCGATTGAAAAATGCTGTTTTGTAAATAACACAGTTGAAATAAATGACTACTTGTAGGGTGTTTAACACCCATGCAAAATTGTTGGGGGTCAAGGGGCATGTGTCCTGCTAGTGTCATCTCCCCCAAAGGATGCTCAAGAGGTGGTAACATACAGGCTCAGCACAGAGAAGTGACTGATCTGTAAATCACCTCATCAGCCTATATCCTGAGGCCATCATTAATGATTGTTGAGGATCCCTCTCTGAAAATGCACAGTGATCTTCTTAAAGATGCAACTTAAGCTAAATAAGAGCAAAGTTGAGTCCTCATTTGTACAGGGACGTGCAAGTTGCATCTGCGAGTCGTCAAACACACAGATACTTTCATGTTTGTATTTTTTAATTCAATTCAAATTAAATATTTCTAGTTAACACTCTGTTTTTAACAAGCTGTTTCCTCAAAAACTTAACCCTAACCCTTCTGATTGAATCTTTGAGAAATAAGATCTAAGATGACTATGTACAGATGTTGTTTAATAAAAAGTATACTTTAGGTTAAATTTAAGCAAATAATTTCTACCATTGGCATCGGATGTTATCCCGATACTGTAGACTTTTAAGAACAATATTTGATTATTTATTAAATCTTTAAAGATTTAATTTAAACAATATTTTAATTTAAAAAGACTATTTTAAAACTTTTAAGAATGAATTAAGTGCAAAACATTCACTCAGGAATAGAGTTAGCGGTCTTAACTGTGACAGAGACTCATCTGCCTGACTCCACCCTCCCATCTCTCATTCACACCGGAGTTTGTTCAAGTCACTGGGAGGATCAATGGGGGTGTTTTATGAATTATTTTATTTTATTAATGGAACACTTTTCCCTGTTTTATTTTTACTCATTTATTTTCATTGCAAAAGGACCTACTTTGGCACTCTGAAAATAAACAGTTGCCTATTGTATTGGGATGTTTGTGGTAACAAACCATAAACATTTTCGGCATCCTTAAACAGACAAGTCCATTGTATTGGGATGTTTGTGGTAACAAACCATAAACATTTTCGGCATCCTTAAACAGACAACCATTGTATTGGGATTATTGTTCTAAAAAGCCATAAACATTTTGGGCATTCTTAAATAGTCACTAATTGTATTGGGATTAATATGAGGTGGTCTATTGGAACGATGTGTTATCCTGTTCTGTGAAAAGGTTTTTACACCATGATGTGTGTGTGTGTGTGTGTGTGTGTGTGTGTGTGTGTGTGTGTGTGTGTGTGATGTGAGAGAGCGAGAGAGCGAGAGAGAGAGAGAGAGAGAGAGAGAGAGAGGCGGATTATAAGTATTAAAACTTCATGATGTTTAAAGGAATTACATTTCCTGATCCCTGGAAATGTAAGATATTATTATTTTCATCCAGCTAAAACTATATTATTATTTAGTAAGATGTGTAAGATATTTTTTATATTTTCATCTAGCTAAAACTATATTATTTAGTAAGATGTTTGATTATTATTATTCAGTGTAATGTGTGTAAATCTCATCCCTAATGTTCATCCCTAATAGGGTATGTCCAACACATAGAGACTTTATATCTGGAATCATTTTAAATCAAATCACTCAATATTCCTAGCTCATTTTTAAACATACAGAGATTTATTTTAAGCATCACCCTTATAGGAAGATTTATTAAAACTTTAAAGATTTTTAAGAACATATTTAAACATTTTGAACATTTTCTCTGGAAAAGGTAACAGACTAAGTGTCCCATAGAATGCAGCATGGCCCATTGTTGTCACTGCCTGGCTGGGTGTGAGCTGCTCACTTGGAAAGACCGAGAGAGAGTGGGAGAGGGATTGGATTGTTCCAATGTTGTTCATTATTCAGTTTAATATATTATATATAAATATATTTTCATTTATTTTAAATAGATCTGTATTACGTGTGTGACGAGAAAGAGAGAAAGAGAGAGAGAGAGAGAGAGAGAGAGAGAGAGAGCGCGTATATTGCATTGACCCTATTGGTAAAATATTATTTTTTCTCATTTTTGCAGAATGTCTGAACCTCTATTTATATAACCCTGTGACGGAATGCGACACCCCCGAAATATCTGGTTCAAACAACCGGGTCAAACGATCATTCACTCCCGGAGCTCACGGGTCAACATCCAGATGGACAAACACAAACAACATTACATTCATCCTAATATCCGAAGGTCACAGGTCAACAGCCAGATGGACAAACACAAACAACATTACATTCATCCTAATATCCGGAGGTCATAGGTCAATGACATCGGGGTCAAAGGTTGTGTTGACACAGTCCGGAAACGGAAGGACAAAAGGTCACACCTGTCAAGTCATCAATCAAAGGGGTCATAAATCACTTTTTGACACATGCCCCAGGGTAATAACTACTCATACTAGTTTTTCATACGAAAATTATTTAAAAGTTATTTTTAAACATCTGACTTTATGAGATTATTACTATGTACTTAAGTATACACTATGGCACACTGGATTAAAGTTAAGTTGTTAAATTTTACATCGTTGGTAAAAACCGAGTTGTTGCATAGTTGCAGTAATTTAAATATGAAATATTTGAAATATTTAACCCTCTACCGCATAGTGTTGCCATATGGCAACATACTCTTTGTGTTCATTTCCTTGCCACCGTCTCTTTAAGAGAACATTCTAGTTTTTTTTGTTGGTAAGAGAAGAACTTAGTTTAGCCAATGATGTGCTTTGGTTAAGTCACATCACACGCAATTTTTTTTCTGTGACGCGATCTTCTGACAGACTGCCGTCTCTTGTCGGTAGTTGCTGAAAGCAAACTAAAACGTCAGAAACAAACAAGGACCCGCCCATGTCACATTCACAAAAAAAAAAAAAATGTTAACATCATCTCAGGTAAGGTATGATGACATATTCACCACTCAAAAAAGTTTTTATGAAATTAGTTTTTGGTAAATAGAGAAAATGTCTGTGTTGCCATATGGCAACACCGCACAATAATGGAATGGCATTATTATAATAGGTTAGCTAGCTAGCAAAAGTTAGCTGCAGTCTGTTAAGCTGTAACAATACAAACATTAATGCTAGTGATATAATGTTGATTAGTCGTATGTTAAGGACTGCCATGGCATTTGTATTATGAATTAAATCATATCAGAGATCTGCCATCACAGCCAGTACTACTGGCCCAGACCTACCACTGGCCTACCATGGTGTCTCAAAAAGGCAGGTGCAAGTGGCTGTAAGTGTATTGTTAGGGTGAAGAGCACCAAATGTGATGTGTACATGTGTCTCACCTCTGAAAAAAAATGCTTTTTGAAGTTTCGTACAGAAAAAAGGTGAAGTTTCAAGGATTATGGGGGGGTTCATGTTCATAACCTTCCTCTCATAAGATTGTGTAATGTTGAATTTTCATGAACTGCAATGTTTTTGGTTTTATGTCAGTGTTTTATGATACATGATGAACAGTATTAGATTTGTTTTTAACTGTCTACATTTGCAATTTAAATAATATTCATGAAAAATGTAATGAAATTTAAAGAATATAAAGCATTATTCAGCAAAAGAGAATGGAAAAGCACAAGATGTTGGAAAAGTAGTATAAGGTATTTTTTATAATTACTGCTAAAGCTTATAATAGCACCAATTGATTCAATACAAACAACATTTCTGAGGAAAAATATCAACTATATACACTTACACTTATTCTAAGTTATTTCCATTATTGTACGTTGTTGCCATATGGCAACATATCATAAAGTACCTTAAAATAATATTTTTTTTTTCCAAATTTTTTTTTTTTACAGCACTTTAAGTTAAGCCATTCTAAGAAAAGAAAAAGAGTCCAATTTTTTTTTATAGATTTATCATAATGCATGCGGTAGAGGGTTAAATATGAAATGTGAAATATTTTTAATTATATATAGTCAGTGAAACTTTGTTAAACACCTTTGCTGAAGCATTATCTGTCTTCTTGCAGTTTTTAGTCTTAAAATGTCTTAAATTTTACAATATTAAGGCTTAATGGTCAAATACTCAACAATTTAATTGATGGGGTCTTAATTACAACAATAAACGTTATCATGTTATTTCAGAAATACTGATGTCTAGAAAGAAAGCCATTTCACCTGTCCCACTTTCTGTGGAATAAAGTCCTGCTCAGATGTATTACAGCTGCTTTCTGTCTAAATAAAAGGCAACTTAAACTTAAATGGTTCCTGCAATAATGTGTTAAATTACCCACCATATTTCTATCTAAATTTAACATCTGCACTGGACAAAAGATTTAGCACTGCCTTTTATGCTTAACTTGAACAAGAAACCATTAAATTTAACTTTCTCATGATGTCAACACATTGTTACAACACTAATTTTGTGTTATAAAACAAATTATAAGTAAACTGTTTGTGTTTCTTGAACATTATTGCTTCAATTATTTTTTTTGCCAGATAGAACCTTATAATTCCAAGCAAAAAGTGTTTCTTATAATTATAAGGTTCTATCTGTGTTTGACCCGTTCTAAAAATCCCTAGTTAAAAATTTGAGAGGATTTTGATAGTGTACATTTAGAATACATTTAGGATCCCTGCCATTTTCATGTTTGAAAGAAACTTGTTCCTCATATAGTTTTTGCTATATGGAACGCAAAAACTTTGAAGCTCAATATCTCAAAACTATGCTCAGAACGTAGATAGAACCTTATAATTCCAAGGGGATGATTTTTTCCTCAATCATTCAAGCATTTTGTAGACATAACAGGTATGTATTTTTTAGTAATGTGCACCGTACTCTACTATGGTATGCATGCTGTAATCTTAATATTACAGTAGCATTTTTACACTTACAGTAGCATATTACACTTGCAGTATAGTAGGTTAAATTAACTTTACACAGATACATACTATGTCACACACATACACATGAATACATATGTAGTGTATGCATATATAGTCTTGTCTTTTTCATTTATCACAGGGTCATTTTACAGTAATTTGTTGACAGACCAACAGTAAATACAAAACTGTGAATTCTGTCCAGTCTTTTGCAATCAGTCTCCATATACAGTAATGTGTCCATTTGTACTGTTAACATTGATAGATGCCATACAGAAAAAGTGCAGTCTCATGCAGTTTCTATCACTGTTATACAGAACGTAGCCATAGTTTACATCTGACATTTTCATCACTGTTATATTGACAACATGGATTAGCATTTTGACTATCTTGATCGAGAACAATGACACAAGGACTTGTCATTCTGATGGCACTGATATGTTCATTGAAATAAATACTTGCTTTTAAGAGATAAACTAAGGATTCTGGGCAAATTACAAGCTTTTGCAGGTATTCCAATATGTTGTGCTGTTTGTATGAATTGTTTCGAGAAATGAACATAGTGTTTTGCAAATTTTAAGGATGATTCAAGAAATGTGCCAAAGCAACTGAGAAAAACTGTAATGAGTGAGTGACTGAACAATTCATTTAAATCAATTCGTTGAGAGATTCTTTCAGGAATGAAACATGTTGCTCAGACGAGTGTTGAAGATTTTATTATGGTAAAATTGAGTATAATATAGCATAATATGATGTGTTTTACTTTACAATTAAAATCATATGAAGAAGTTTAAGGCCTGTACATGTGCTGAGAACACGACAGCATCAGGCTTATACATATGTTTCTAAGAAGAAGGTTTGCTCAGACAAATGCGTTAGTAAGTTACTTTCCTGCTGATTTTCCCTGTTCCTTGTTCCTAGTACTCCATTAAATGTTCTAGATATCTCCTTCGTCATGCATTTGAATACTGCAACACCAATCGTGACAATATCATTAGGCAAAATATAAAAAAAAGGAACTCATGCATCCCCCCATTAACTTAATTTTTAGGTGCATTTTCGTTCTTTTTGATGGCATTTTGCCACAGTCCCTGTTAATTTCAGTCCTTGTGCATCAATCAAGGTCCAATTACTAATCGTTTTGAGAAAGTAAACTACGTAAGATTAAAACAGTTTAATAAGAGAAACGGTTTGTAGCCCACTTACAATTTACAGTTAACACCATATTGTTATGTTAAAAGATATGTCTTAACCCGCTTTTCAAAAATATAAATGCTGGTAGCCTCTTTTATTTCATTTGGTAGACAATTCCAAATTTTTGGACCATAGTGGATAAAAGAAGTACCACCAGATTGTTTGATTTACTGTATAATGTGCCAGTAAATCAAAAAACGATTTTTATGTGTAAAATGGTAAACAGTAAAAGCCAGTACATTTTTATGTTGTTGAAACGAACAGAAACAATTAGTTGAAAATGATCTTTCACGCTGTTGGGTTGGCTCTAAAAAAAATAATAATAACAGTGCTGTTGCCAGTTGTGATACAAGTCGCTATGAATTCAAAATTGAAGTTTTTTGGCTTTTATTATAAATATGGTAGCATTACTGTTAAAGCTAGTGTGCTCTAAAACAATGACAACATTCACATTTAGAAGATACAAGCTTTCAAAACTTACAGTCTCTACTTCAGCTAATATGGTTCAATGATTTTGATGACATCACTCTGCACTTCAGCTTCATATTTTCTGTCCAATCAAATGCTCTCTAGAATCTAAAACATCGTGCCCCTTATATAAATAGATGCTTAAGCTGCAGCTAAATTCTGTTACTACTATTTTCTACATGGTGAATCACACATAGTGCACTATATAGGGGATTGCGAACAATTCAGACAGTGTAAATATGCTTTCCTTTGGGCCGAAATAGTTGGGATTCACGTTACTGTCACACAAACTGCCGCAGGGTGCACACAGTCTGCTCACGATAGCACAGAGAGGATCATGTGTGCATATTGAAAATGTATCAAACCTATTTAAATTCTGCACAGAATGCCATATTTTAAAGTGATATGGGGAAGATTAGGAGGAGAAACAGTTAGAGTTTAGGAGGAAACTGTGGTTTTACAGAGCTTGACAGCTTTGGCCTAGCTGTGATGTAAACAAAACACTATAAGAGGGGAGTGGCTGTTCGATATGTCCTGCCCCGTCTTCCTATTTCAGTGGAAATTACGTCAACACAATGAATAATGCTGAGCATTTCAAGACACTTCAATGGGCCTTTTAAAAGAAAGTGTGCCAGTCTCCTATTGGCTGAAGTCTGAACATATTACCAAGCCAATCAGTGAACATCACTCCAAACTCCAAAACCAATCCTTTCTGCTACTGACAACCCTCAAGCACACGTCATGCAGTAGTACTACTCATCCTCTTAGAGTTCTTTTAATGTATAATTTCATTGTGTTTTAATTATTTTTTTATTTTATTTTATTTCTTAATCCCCTGGTTTCACGGACAAGGTTTAAAGGGTACATAACACACAGTTTCCACCAATCTCATGTTAATCTTGAGTACCTATACTGTAGAGTATAGCATCCTTCATATCTCCGAAGAGACTTTAGTTTTATCATATTTATAAAAGAAAGAACCACTGTACCTGAAAACAGCCGATGCCCTTGGAGGCGTGCCGTGGGCGAAGCCTAAAGAGTGACCAGCATGCACAGCTGTTGTGTAGTGATCGTCTGCAAGCTATCGATGGTTAGCTAAACAAATGTATTAAACACACACAATGCACCATTGCATTATGGATAACTTTTGAACCACTATAATGAATATAGCATATAGTGAATGATGAATATTAAATTTATGAATTCACTATGTTCGTGTTGTTTACATTATATGCACTATTTTATATGTACTAGTTTTACTTACCACCTGCAGTTCCGACTCATGACCGGGATCATTACCGCTGTGACCGCTCCAACTTTCAGTTTCAAACGATCTGTAAATCCAGTGTAGAACTGGGCCTTGTTTATGAAACCATAAGCACCGAATCCTGAGGGCTTGAGCAGCCACGGAAAACACAAGATATTTTCCATTCAATTTTATCACAATAAAAAAGTGATTGCAACTATCAGGCATATGACTTTATCCTTATTTTGATATGGTTATTTTAATGACTGATATCGAGAGCGCCATCAATGTAATGTGTGAGCACAAATATCTCAGCTCCACTTAATGCTGGGTTCTTTGGAAAGCAAGGTTATCTTTCCCTCACAACCAAAAACACACTTATTTGGTGACACTGTTGATTTCGTGGTCTTAAAAAGCACGTTGATGGGCGTGTTCTTGCTCTCTCACTCTGGTCGATGTGTGCGCATGCAAGGAATTGCCAGAAGAAGTGCCCATACAAGGAATTCCACCCTTTATTACATAATAAAGGGCCATGCTAAAAAAAAAAAAACTATCCAAAGTTTGTGAGAAATCTGAAGAGTATTTTTGGCAATAGAAATACAAATATTTGAAACTTTGGCCATGTTTAGCATGAGAATCCATCTCTTTAACAGTGTAAATAAGTCAGAATGCATAAAACAGCATAAGCTAATCCTAGACTAAAATGCATTTTGAGCTGTTTTAACTGAAAGCAACTTGTACTGGCAGATTTTAAAATATGTCAGTGTCATTGTTTTGTCTCAAGATGCACACCAGTAATATTTTTATGGTACGTTTATAAAAGTTTCTTAAATGCCCTTATTGAACTAAGGCCTAATCCTGGTTTAGCCTAAGCCCTGTCTGTGAAACCTAAGCCCTGTCTGTTGTTTATTTCTTGTGTACATTTTCATGTCTAGTATTATGTAGAACACTTTGAATTACCATTGTCTATATACTGTGCTATACTTTGACTATTCATCAGTTTATTCTGTTTTTAAACAATACTAATAATACTAATCATAATAATGATGTGTGACTAAAAGTTAAAAAAGTCAGGCTTGAAGCAGAATAATTTTATAGTTTACTGCGTAAACATCTACACAGACAGATTTCATCAATAAAATATTCTCATTATCATATCAATATTAACAGAAATGTATTTGCACAATAACATAAATGGGCTATTATTATGCTGTCATGGCAACATTTTGGAAAGCCAATGACAATCGATTATAGAACCCATCACACTGGATGTGAGGTCTGGGGCCGCTCATAAACCAAGAGTTTACTAGGACCAACACCCAATAGAGACTAACGTGCAAATCAGGAGAAACATTGAGGCTGATCGAGCTAGAATACTTTTCGAACAACAATTCAACAACATTTATCATGGATTTACTGTGGTAACACTAACTGTAACTGTGGTTATTTTGTCAGAAATGTAGGTAAATATATTATTTTATTAATTTTTAATGTAGACATGACTTAAATGCCAATAAAGGCCAAATAACAGGACTATTTTTGTCATAAACTTGCAGTTTTGTGCATTCATATTTATATTAAATTTGTTTATAGACTAAATACCTTAAAGCCATTCTAGAAATAGAAACAATATTTTTACTTTGTACCATGTAGTGAAGTGCCATGTGTGGTTTTACCTGCGGTGATCTAATAAAAGTACTTTTAATTTAAATAAGAAGAGTTCCAACTCAGCAATAATATTTAAATTTCACCCTTTAAAAACAAGTTTGTTAAAAGTTTTATGGATATTGTTTGTGTATTAAATTTGCATCTGTGTCCCATCGTCAGCTCAAGCTTTTGTCCAAATCTGTCATGTTTTCAAGAAACAAAACATGTAGGCCTAATATATATATATATATATATATATATATATATATATATATATATATATATATATATATATATAGAAAATAGTAAAGGAACCGGCCCCGAGATATGTCCACGTCATCGAATCTGGCCCCATTTTAAAAAAGTGTGGACACCCCTGCTGTAGACCCATCTGCTTGTTTAACTCTTTTGATGTTTTCAGCTGATGTTTAGCTCTGCTGAAGCTGTTGCTGTCTCATCACATGTGGTTTTACATGTCCATGGCCTGTTGACACTTTGCTGTTTGTTTTGTTTCCAAGGACACTTTAATCAAATGCAAATGTAACACTGTTTTGCACCCTGATACTGAGTTTGAGAGTTTTGAGTCAGTGGCTGCATCAGCGCCTCCCCTGACAGCAACACAGTGTAAACATAGGTTTAAATTCAATTAAACATCAAGAAAAGAGGGGGAAACTGATGTACTTGAGTGTGGCAGTATTGAGGAAATTGGCTTATGATTGTAATTATGGAGAAAAAAAAAAATGAGATGCTTGGGGATAGACTGGTATGTGTCATAAATGATGACTGTATTCAACGTAGACTGTTGACAGAAGCAGATTTAACATTTGAAAAGGCATTGAAAGTATTGGCCGATGCTGTTCATGTGAGCAGCACGACACATACGTGTGATGCTGATGCAGGAGCTGTCAAACAACGAGTCAGTGTTCTTGTCACGGAATGCACAGACACGAGATGATAAGATCCATGTGCAGTTTAATAAGGCAAGTCCAAGGCATAAACAGTCCACAAAAACAGAAACCAGAAACGAAGTGCATGAACAGAAAACAACGAACCACAAACAAAGGCAAAAAACACTGAGACTAAATAGACAGAACTAATGAGCAAACACAAAACACCTGAGTGCAATGACATGAGGATAATAAGTCCAGGAGGTGAATTATGGGAAATGAAGTGAAAACTGGTGAGAAGTAGTCCGTGCTGGAGTGCCCTCTGGTGGCCAACCAGGGTGCTCCAACTGGAGATCATGACATTACCCCCTCCTACGGAGCGGATACCAGACGATCCACTTAACCGAACAAAACAAAAACTCAGGAGGGAGGTGGATAGGAGGAGGATCAGGGGGAGGGATGGCGGGCCAGATCCAGCGTGCTCCCACTGAAAGCCAGGGTGGTGCTGGAGGAACTGACCAGGCTGGTTCCAGCGGGTCTGGAATCCTGGCTGAGTGCCAGGGTGGCGCTGGAGGAACTGACCAGGCTGGTTCCAGCGGGTCTGGAGTCCTGGCTGATTGCCAGGGTGGTGCCGGAGGAACTGACCAGGCAGATTCCAGCGGTTCAGACGGCCTGGGCAGAAAGCCTGGGCGGCGGCGGCAGGACAGAAGACCTGGGCGGTGGCGGCAGGACAGAAGGCTGACCAAGGGTGCTCTGTGGCCGTATCAGGGAGAGCGGGCAGCTCGGTGACGGCCTCCGTGGCCGTATCAGGGAGAGCGGGCAGCTCGGTGACGGCCTCCGTGGCCGTATCAGGGAGAGCGGGCAGCTCGGTGACGGCCTCCGTGGCCGTATCAGGGAGAGCGGGCTGCTCCGGGACGGCAGCGGGCTCGGGCTGCTCCGGGACGGCAGCGGGCTCGGGCTGCTCCGGGACGGCAGCGGGCTCGGGCTGCTCCGGGACGGCAGCGGGCTCGGGCTGCTCCGGGACGGCAGCGGGCTCGGGCTGCTCCGGGACGGCAGCGGGCTCGGGCTGCTCCGGGACGGCAGCGGGCTCGGGCTGCTCTAAGTGCATACTCCAGGCACGCAAGACCGCCAAAACATAAAACGTGAAAAGAACCCTCTTGGCCATCACTGGACTGATAGGGAGAGCATGCAGAACTGGAGTGGATTCACTAGCTGGAACGGGCTCTGTAGTGAACTCACTGGCTGGAGTGGACTCAGTGGACTCACTGGCTGGAACGGGCTCTGTAGTGAACTCACTGGCTGGAGTGGACTCACTGGCTGGAGCGGGCTCTGTAGTGAACTCACTGGCTGGAGTGGACTCACTGACTGGAGCGGGCTCTGGAGTTGACTCACTGGCTGGAGCTGGCTCTGGAGTGGACTCACTGACTGGAGCGGGCTCTGGAGTGGACTCACTGGCTGGAGCGGGCTCTGGAGTGGACTCACTGGCTGGAGCGGGCTCTGTAGTGGGCTCACTGGCTGGAGCGGACTCTGGACTTTGAGGTCTGAAGGAAACCTTCTTCCTTCTCCTCCTCCTCCCTTTACCGGGGTGAAGCTGGGCTCAGTGCCCACCTCCCCTGGCTCAGAGACGGATTCATGGTCTGGACTGCACACTGCCTGGTTGACTTGGTGAGGCCCATTCTATCCGATGGCGGAGATATGCGGCGAATCTCCAGAAATCCAAGTCCTGTAGCTTCCTTCACACTGAGGTAGAGGATCATCAAGGCAACAATTAAAAGTATCCTCAGTGCCGCATCGTTGTACCTCAGCCCCACCGCCATCGTCCAAAAGACCTTGGGAAGCATCCTACCTCTTCTCCTCCTGGCGTAAGCCATCACTGCCCAGCAGTGCCACACGCTCCCTGCAGTGCTGACAGAATAGTCCTCATGCTACTGGATCTTTATTTGGTGGTTCGTTCTGTCACGGAATGCACAGACACGAGATGATAAGATCCATGAGCAGTTTAATAAGGCAAGTCCAAGGCATAAACAGTCCACAAAAACAGAAACCAGAAACGAAGTGCATGAACGGCAGCGGGCTCGGGCTGCTCCGGGACGGCAGCGGGCTCAGGCTGCTCTAAGTGCATACTCCAGCACGCAAGACTGCCAAAACATAAACGTGAAAAGAACCCTCTTGGCCATCACTGGACTGATAGGGAGAGCATGAGAACTGGAGTGGATTCCTAGCTGGAACAGGCTTGTAGTGAACTCACTGGCTGGAGTGGACTCACTGGCTGGAGCGGGCTCTGGAGTGGACTCCCTGGCTGGAGCGGGCTCTGGATGGATCCCTGGCGGAGCTGGCTCTGGAGTGGATCACTGGCTGGAGCTGGCTCTGGAGTGGACTCACTGGCTGGAGCTCCTGGAGTGGACTCACTGGCTGGAGCTGGCTCTGGAGTGGACTCACTGGCTGGAGCTGGCTCTGGAGTGGACTCACTGGCTGGAGCTGGCTCTGTAGTGAACTCACTGGCTGGAGTGGACTCACTGGCTGGAGCGGGCTCTGGAGTGAACTCACTGGCTGGAGTAAACTCACTGACTGGAGCGGGCTCTGGAGTGGACTCCCTGGCTGGAGCGGGCTCTGGAGTAGACTCACTTGCTGGAGCGGGCTCTGGAGTGGACTCACTGGCTGGAGCGGGCTCTGTAGTGGGCTCACTGGCTGGAGCGGACTCTGGACTTTGAGGTCTGAAGGAAACCTTCTTCCTTCTCCTCCTCCTCCCTTTACCGGGGTGAAGCTGAGGCTCAGTGCCCACCTCCCCTGTGACTTCAGAGACGGATTCATGGTCTGGAGCATGCACACTGCCTGGTTGACTTGGTGAGGCCCATTCTATCCGATGGCGGAGATATGCGGCGAATCTCCAGAAATCCAAGTCCTGTAGCCCTTCCATCTCACACTGAGGTAGAGGATCATCAAGGCAACAATTAAAAGTATCCTTCAGTGCCGCATCGTTGTACCTCAGCCCCACCGCCATCGTCCAAAAGACCTTGGCGAAGCATCCTACCTCTTCTCCCTCCTGGCGTAGAGCCATCACTGCCCCAAGCAGTGCCACACGCTCCCTGCAAGTGGCTGACAGAATAGTCCTCATGCTACTGGATCTTTATTTGGTGGTTCGTTCTGTCACGGAATGCACAGACACAAGATGATAAGATCCATGTGCAGTTTAATAAGGCAAGTCCAAGGCATAAACAGTCCACAAAAACAGAAACCAGAAATGAAGTGCATGAACAGAAAACAACGAACCACAAACAAAGGCAAAAAACACTGAGACTAAATAGACAGAACTAATGAGCAAACACAAAACACCTGAGTGCAATGACATGAGGATAATAAGTCCAGGAGGTGAATTATGGGAAATGAAGTGAAAACTGGTGAGAAGTAGTCCGTGCTGGAGTGCCCTCTGGTGGCCAACCAGGGTGCTCCAACTGGAGATCATGACAGTTCTGACGTAGAAACTGGAAGCGCTGAGTGTAAATAGTGTGGAGGATGACACAGAAGAGGTTGATTGAAGATATTGTTAAATAAAGGCATTTTGTTTTGTTTTTGAGCACAAAAAGTATTTGTCGCTTCATAAAATAAAATTCAAAAAAGGTTGAACCACTGCAGTCATGTGGACTATTTTAACAATGTCTTTAGTACCTTTCTGGACCTTGAAAATGTCAGTTAAATTGCTGTCTATTGAGGAGTCAGACAGCTCTCGAATTTCATCAAAAATATCTTACTTTGTGTTCTGAAGATGAACGAAGATCTTATGGGTGTGGAACGATATGAGGATGAGTAATTTGAGTTGTGTGAAGTTAAAAACCTATACTGGCCAAGCTTTAACAGTGTTAGGTTCTGCGCAGGTGGAAGTCAGACACAGAAGAACATGAAGGAGTTACTGGTAGTGGTAGTACCCGGAACAGGACCCGATTTATTGGGCAGAGGGTGGATTAAGAAATTGGGCATGAAATGGGAGGCCATACATAATATTAAAGGGTTGGAAACCATACCCGAAGTGCTTAGCCAACATGCAGAATTGTTTAAAGAGTAATTGGGTGAATTGAAAGGTCCACCAGCAAAGATTTAGCCAGCGAAAATTTATATGGACAAGGAATCCATCCCTATTTTTTTCAAAGCCAGACAAGTTCCTTATGCAATGAAGGTGAAGGCAGAAGCTGAAATAGAACGAATGTTAAGAAAAAACATAAAACCCTGAATGAAATACTCTGAATGGGCTGCTCCTGTATACCACTTTTAAAGTCTGATAATAGAGTACTATGTGGTGACTAAGCTAACAGTAAATCAAGTTTCAGAGTTGGACCCCATCCCTCGAACAGAAGATTTGTTTGCACCATTGTCAGGTGGGCAGAAGTTCACCAAACAGGATATGAGCCATGCTTACCACCAGATTGCATTAGATGCAGAGTCCAAGAAACATGTGACATATACCCACAAGGGTCTGTTTACTCACAAGTTATTACAAAACAATATATATTTTATCCAAATAATTATTTTTGTCCACATTTTTTTAAATGTTCTATTTACATTTTATACAGTATCATATCGCATACCACATTATTTAACAAGATATATTGCATTTTGCACTTTTCTTCAATATCACGCAGGCCTGGTGGAGTCGTAGAACAAATGCACACACAAACCTGAGATTATTCGTTAACAGAACAGGTTAAATTCAACAGTCACACTGAAAGAAAGGGAGATCTCACCATGAACTCTGCAGCATTTGACAGCCAATATGATGGACACTGAAAAACATGAACACTGCCAGTAGAAAATTGAAAAAACGAACTAACAAATTTATACACAAGCAACAAAACATGTAAACATTGCACTCTTATGCATTTACAAATATGTGCTGATGCATCTTCACCTCTGACTGAGATCCAGCTGTGGAGTGACTGTCCTCTCTCTGTTTTACAGTAGTAGAAACCCTCATGTGACTTTGAGACAGTAGTGATGCTCATCTCTCCTGTCGTCTGATTCTGGACCAGTGATCCATCTTTATAAAAATCGGTGCTAAGGATCGTGAATTTTGTAGATCGATGTAAACAGTGTAGAGTCAGAGTTTCTCCCTCAATCACAGGATCAGCAGAACTCACCAGAATCACTTCGCCATCTATAAACACAAGAAATTTGTGTTAATTATACACTGAAAAAATCAACCAAAACAAGACAACAAACAAACAAATGCATTATTATTTTTTTTTAATTCTATGTTTAAACAAAAAAGAAGAAATATACACTCACATAAAATCATGTATACAGGTGTTGGACAGGTGCTGCACAGAGCAACCTGTGCAGAGCACATGCCCTTGTCCTTACACTCTGAAGTGCCCTTTTTTTTTTGGGAGTGTTTTATTTTATTTATTTATTTTCAAAAAAATGGTATTGGTCACCCTTTACGTCTGTCTGTCTGAAAAAATATAGCCTATAAAAGTATTAAAAAGATCAAAAACACACTTTATAAAATGGATAGTTCCTGTCCATCATTCTGATTGGTTGATTGGTTCAAAGCCATTGTAAATTACCTCTACAAACCAAAACCTAAATTCATGGCTTCATGTGGCTTCCCAGCTAACCAAATTTTGTAATAAGAATGTTCACCAAATATTTAGTGTCGGTTCTATGAACATAAAATATGTCCAGTTTTCCTGATATTAGAGGAACGTGTTTTAAAAGCTATGATGTTCCTCAAACGTTCTTTCAACTTAATTTTGATTTAAAATTCAACATTCTATTTAAAGGTTAGTATGATGTTCCTGAAATATTCTTTCAAACATTCAAACACCTGCTGTGAACAAAGAGAAAAAGAACAAACTACTTTCTTTAGCCACAGCCTTAGATGAACTGAACATAAAATACATTAAATCTTTCAAGATCTGATTAAACAACTCCACAAACAGCATTACCAGCTTCACTTATATTACTAAACACACTGACTTTATTTCTGTCACACGTCTACAGATGATCTTATTGAGAATTTAGAACTTTAGAACTTTAGAAGTTTAGATGCAGTTAATCAACTCATCATTTGATTACTTTCTTCTCATATAACATTTAAATTCCAAAAGTAAGCAAAACTACAGAAAAAGCAGTTTAAATCACTTTCAAGCAGTTATTTGTCATTAAACACTCATTAAAACGTTTTATTGAATATGTTTTTATTGATGATTTATTGAAAATGTTTCATTTGAGGTCACCATCATGGTGATCAGTGTTTGATTTAGTTGGGCTCTTGACCCTTGACTTTTGTTGAGTTGCTTCTGTTTCAGCAATTACAGTTTATGGAAAATGTTTCCTCATTGATAAAGCAGATCAACATGTCTGTTTTAATGACAGATTTACAACTGCTTTTTTTTCCTGTAATTGTTGTCTTAAGAAATGTAGGCATTATTGAAAAGTATAAAACTCAACCAATGTGAAAAAAAATTATTTGTAACACCATTGTTGCATTTCAGATGCTGAATGTTGGTGTCTGTGAGTGTATAAATAACACTGTCATTGATAATTTTTTGTTTAAAACATGATTTGTGACATTTATGCACTCACAGACATCAACATTGGCATATTAAACACAACAATGGTGACATGCTTAATGCCAGCATACAAAACCCATTCATGGTTCCCAAAATTCATTGCAGCATAAATAAATTATGCAGCTGAATTACTTATTTCATTATTAATATTTTTATTTGTCACCAATGTTGAGGTTTATATGATGAGTGATGATGTCTAAGCGTGTTCTATTTGACTTTTAAATGGTTTTGGACAATCTTACATAAAAATCACTTCAATGTTACAAATGATTTTTATCACATAATTTGAGTTGTGATCATGCAGTTAATCAAATCATCATTTGATTACTTTCTTCTCATATAACATGTAAATTCCAAAAGTAAGCAAAACTACAGAAAAAGCAGTTGTTTAAACCACTTTCAAGCAGTTATTTGTCATTAAACACTCATTAAAACAGTTATCTTGACTTTATAGGCAGAGCGTGTGTAAGGCTGGGAAGGCTTAGCCTTCCCTTGGGAATGGGTCAAAAATTAGAGGGGGCTTGGCCAAAAATGCATCTGCACATTTAAACTAAATCTAGTAATAAAGTGAAAATGGAAATTAAATGAAAAGTGTTAATTGCAGCATTTAATATAGATCTGATCATGTTGCATTATACTTTTTACACGTTTTACAGCATTGCGCCCTATAACCAATCACACACGATTCTGTTGAGCCTACAATTGCAATGGCCAATCAGAGGCGTTCAGAATAGTCATCGCTGAGACGCCAGAGTTTTGTTCAGTGCACAAGCTGAACTTGGAATTCTAACTGAATTCTGCACTCTCGTGAATGCTCTCAGTCTCATCATTAACAGATTTGGTGATTGTGCTCTTGAGAGTGTCGAAACTAATATAAACAGGTTTTTTTAACAATGTATTTTTGAGCAATGTAGCCAATCACAAACTTGTCTGATGATTTCTAGAACGCATGAGTTTTTGTCCAGTGCTGAGATCTGCACACTCAAATCCTCTCGTTATAATTTAACTTTTAACAAAAAAGTATATTTATTACGTCGTAGACCAAATTAGATATTCATTGTAGTCTTCTTAATCGATTAGCAGAACTTTGTGAGATCGCAATGAATTAAGATGAGTGACATCTTAGTGGTTATAATGCTTTTATTATGGAAACTTGTTTCCGCCACTTAATAAAAAAATAAAAACAGTAATTGCGACTTTATCTCAAAATTCTGACTTTTTTGCTCACCAACTGCGAGTTATAAAGTCAGAATTGCAAGATTTTTTTTTATAAAATTGAGTGATCTAGCCACAATTCTGACTTTTTCCTCGCAATTCTGACTTTTTTTCTCGCAATTGCGAGTTTATATCTTAGAATTGTGACTTATTATAACTTGCAATTGTGAGAGAAAAAAAAACACTATGCTGAGGTAAACAAGTGGTGGAAATGGGCTTCCATAATAGTTATAGGCCTAATTCATTAAGAATTTGAAGATCACAAATTTTTTGCATTTATGTTGGGATGTGTAGACTATAGGTTGCTGATAGGCGACACGTAACTATTTCATGACATAGACTCTATGGAGGAATCGCATTTAGCCTTACCCTAGAGTTGGTTCACCCTCCGCCTATGCTTGATCTGCTTTATCAATGCAAAAACATTTTCTATAAACCCCTGCAATTGCTGAAAATCAAGCAACTCAACAAAAGTCAAGGGTCAAGAGACCAACTAAAGCAAACACTGATCATCATGATGGTGACCTCAAACAAAACATTTTCAATCAACATCTAAACCTCTGTTAATTCTCAATAAGAACGGCTGTAGACGTGTGACAGAAATAAAGTCAGGTTAGTAATAAGTGAAGCTGATAATGCTGTTTCTGGAGTTGTTTAATCAGATCTTGAGAGATTTAATGTCTTTTACCTTCAGTTCATCTAAGGCTGTGGCTGAAGAAAAACATCATACTAACCTTTAAATTACATTGTACTGACATTAAGGAAACATTATGTTCTTGGAATGTTACAAATCAGCGTTCCTAGAATGTTGAATTTTAAATCAAAATTAAGTTGAAAGAATTTTTGATTAACGTCATACCTTTTAAAACACATTCCTCTAATGTCAAAAAAACGGAACATTTTTTACATTCCCAGAACCAACATTGACTGTTTAGAGAACGTTCTTACAACAAAATTCTGTTAGCTGGGTTGTTGCTTTACGTTCGGACTTCTGGTTTGATTGCTGAAATGTAACAGTGAACTCAGTGAACAATGATCAGTGTTTATGAGTCCAATCTACAGAGTGATGAAAGAAACACTGAAGCAGTGCTGAAGTCAACAAGATAATTAAATAATTAATTAAGTGACGATTGAGCAGCATTAATCAAATCAACTGCAAATAAAAGAACACATTTAGGGTGTTTACACGACAATGATCTACTAAAAATAGAAAAGTCTTTCCTATGTGTTTTTTACATACAGACGACAACATTGTCAAAATGATCCCAGTTCACACAGATCCATAAAAAACATGTATAGGCTGTTTCTAACAACCTCTATCCATTCAGAGTAGTGGGCATAACTTTTTGGAGGGCATGGGTGGGAGAAAATGAAATATTCACTGTTACAGCAACACTATATCTTGCACCAGATTCTTTCAGTTCATCATTTAAGATGCATTGTGCATTGGAGGTGGTGATTGAGGAGAAACCCCTAATATGATTGTAAAGAGCTTTGGGTGTACAATTGTACATAAGAAAGTGCTATACAAATGTCTCATTTATTTTATTAATTGCTTTAGTGAGAAAATGACAGAGATCATCTTTAGTTTAAGAGGCCTGAATAAAGAGTTGAGCTCATAGTTGTGGTTTAACTTCTGCTCTGTTTCTGCTCTGTGGTTTTAACCAGATTAGAGGAAATGTTTATGCTTTTTTCCGCATCCTCACTTTCATAAGCTCAAAATACTCTAACAGCAAAAGATTCATAGCAACATGTACATGTCATTTTCATTAACTTCCCATTTTTAGAAATCCATCTGTGTTCAGGAAGGCCTGAATGATGCGCTTCTCACTTCTGAATGTAATCGCTGTCATGTTCTACCCTCCTTTTAGAGAAGAAATAAACATTTTAAATTTTGTTGTAGTAAATCATCAGTCCATCTAATCTGAATTACTTTAGATCTTGTGTGTGACAGCAATTCACTTTAAGTCATTTCTGTGTGTTCTGAGTCTCTGGCAATTTGAATGTACTAAAAGAGAAGTGAAATATGATTCCTGTTTGTCTTCATATATCTATAGCAATCACACTGTTGACAAGTTGCAAAGTCTTCAACGTGAAATATGGTGATGCAATACTTTAGCAACAGAAAAGCGGTTGCAGATTTTTAACTGATCCTAGGCTATTATGATGTCAAGTTTTTAATAAAGGTAAAATAGATGGAAAATATACAGACATTGTCGAAATGTAATATGCTAACAGACTGGATGACGTGTCCGTTAAATCAATCATCTTGGCTCTTCTCACTCTTGTCTGCCGCCGCCTACTCAACCTGTTGCCGCGGCCCACTAGGGGTCCTCTGTGATCCTCCAAGGGGGCCGCGAGATAACTTAAAATTAATTTAAATATATTCATATAATTTATTACATTTATTATGTTACATTTTTAAAAATAAATAAAAAAATACATTTAAAACAAGGCACCATCTCTCTCGTATGTATTCTGTGATTGTTTCGGATCAGCCCAGGCCGTTTCTGCTGGAGAATACAGACTGAACGGTGGCTCAAAACGCCCAACTGCTTCATGAACATAGGATATGCAAACTAACTCTCTCAGTTGGAAAAAGAAAACCAGTGTCGCTAAAAAGGTTTTGATGGATGACGATTGTAATGAAGGTAAAGACGATTAGGCTACAGTGACATACAGACTCGTTCATAAGGCATGCGCGAGTCCGTTATTATGTGCAAACAAACCGCACATTTGATCGTTATAACATCGTATTTCTGCATAGTTCAATATATTCGCGAAGTTGTCAAAATGAATGTACTGTGAGTGTTTTATAACGGATGTTCGCCGAACAAGCGTGTTTTGGAGAAGTTTGAGAGGATCAGTGGTGTTATATAGCTATGTTTATAATTTTGAATGGATGCGCATAGTATAAATTCAGTCCTTTGGTATCTCCCTGTGGTCTTGTTTGGTATGGCAGGTTGACTGTGCTTATTTAAAGGTGCCCTAGAACTTTTTTTTTAAAGATGTAATACAAGTCTAAGGTGTCCCCTGAATGTGTCTGTGAAGTTTCAGCTCAAAATACCCCATAGATTTTTTTTAATTCATTTTTTTAACTGCCTGTTTTGGGGCATCATTATAAATGAGCCGATTCAGGACTGCTGGCCCTTTAATTGCTCGTGCTCTCCACCCACGGAGCTCGCGCTTGCCTTAAACAACATAAAAAAAGTTCAAACAGCTAATATAACCCTCAAAATGGATCTTTACAAAGTGTTCGTCATGCAGCATGTCTAATCGCGTAAGTACAGTGTTTATTTGAATGTTTACATTTGGTTATGAATGAGTTTGATAGTGCTCCGTGGCTAACGGCTAACATTACACACTGTTGGAGAGATTTATAGAGAATGAAGTTGTATTTATGAATTATACAGACTGCAAGTGTTTAAAAATGAAAATAGCGACGGCTCTTGTCTCCGTGAATACAGTAAGAAACGATGGTAACTTTAACCACATTTAACAGTACATTAGCAACATGCTAACGAAACATTTAGAAAGACAATTTACAAATATCACTAAAAATATCATGTTATCATG
>NW_025953448.1:0-63980 GCF_018812025.1 Megalobrama amblycephala | reverse complement strand
TATAAGTCTCTGGTGTCCCCTGAATGTGTCTGTGAAGTTTCAGCTCAAAATACCCCATAGATTTTTTACTATACCATGTTTTAACTGCCTATTTTTGGCTGGGAGTAAAAATGCTCTGATTTGGCAGTGTACACCTTTAAATGCTTGTGCTCCAGTCAGTGTTATGTTGGTCTTTTGCACAAACGAGATTTACATAAGAAGGAGAAAACAATGGTGTTTGAGGCTCACTGTATGCCATTTCCATGTACAGAACGTCTCGGTTACAAAGGTAACCCTCGTTCCCTGAAGGAGGGAACGGAGACGTACGTCGGACATGTTGATCATCATGGTAACATATGGCTAACCTGCTCCAGAGCTGGTTCTGTTCTGGGTTAGAGATCGCAGATCAAAATTGGACCAATCAGCTGTGAGTAAAATGACATATATGATGAAATAAAGACAATCCCCCGTATCTCTCACTCCAAATTACAGCAGTTTACAGTGAAAGCTAATTATTTAATATATTTACATTATATGAATTATAATTATTTATAGTTCATATAACATATTCATATAATGATTACATTTGCCAATTAATATTAAACTTTGTATTTGAATTAATATAAATATAATAAATGTAAGCTTTTAAAATGGCTAAGGTTATGTGTTTTCTTTTAAGCTCTTTGTGAACTTATATAAATTATTATTTAACGTTCTTGATAAACTCTTAAGATCAGCTTCCTTTCTGAACAAAAAGACTTACTTTAGGCTAATGCTGAACATGATTGAGAACTGGTTGTCAGACATGAACTAAAATAAACCCTTTGAAATGTTTTCAGGTGAACTGTGACACCTGACATCAGACTGAACAACCGAAGCGTAATCTGGGCCAAATCCTCATCTGTGTTATCCAGCTAGCTAATATTAACAAATAATACAGACAACAATACAGAACACATCAGAGAAACCAAATGCTTCAGCTGAAAAACATTAAACTTGAATGGCTTCACAGCACTGAGACAAACGGGCGAGAGACAGTTCTGTCTGCTGATCTGAAACTCTTTCACACTGACCCTTCATGACTGAACATTGTATCTCTCTCCTATTTCTTGATTTTTCAATCAATGTTTCCATTTTCTCAAGAGCTTTTATCTATTAAAGTACTTCAGGCTCATTTCTACCATAGACTACAGCAGTCAGAAGACTTCAGATTCATTCTTCCACGTTTAATGGTGGTTGACAAAACAAGGTTTCTGCCACCTTCTGGACTGGAGTGTGAATCTTCCTCTCTCATATGCTGCATAATATTGCTTCAGTTTCAAGTTTTACAGTAATTAAAAGAAAATGACCATAATAGGTTATATTATTATTATTATTATTATTATTATTCTTATTGTGTTTCTTTAGTTTAAGTCTGTGCCACTTAGTTCGTCTCATTTGAGAACTGGGAGGATTTGCTGAAGTCAGTGGACCGAGACTGCCATCTGCTGGTGATGCACTACATAAATACATGTGTGCAAGGGGGGAAAAATCATCACATTAGACATAATTCATATCTTAAAGAGGACCTATTATGCCTTTTTTCAAAGTCTTGATGGTGGTCGTGTTACTGTGTGTGTCTAGTCAATACAGAAGGGATAGAAGTGGGTGTGCTTTGGCCACATCCCATGCTGATGACCGCTTCATTGTGAACAATGCAATTCCACTCAACTCAAGTCATGTCAGACCATTTGAAACCGCATACGTCAGCATGGTCTGTGCTATACGACCTGCAAGGGTACCTGACCGCACCACCAGGCACAGACGTCAACGTACGAGGAACCAGTGGGCCTCAGTGCTGTTCTCTGATGAAAGTCGACTCACATTGAACAGAAATGATGATTGGAGAAGTCAAGATGAACGCTATGCATCACTGTTGTCACCAGATAAGCCTTTGGAGGTGGTGGTGTTACAGTGTGTGTCTGTCAATACAGAACTGCCCTACACCTTGTGAATGGTACTATGACAAGCCAATACTACCTGAATAACATCATTAATCCTGTCATTATGCCTTGGTATCAGCAACACAGGCCTGATTTTGAAGTGGATCGTAATAATGTATTAGTAAATGTTGAGATTAATAAATGCTGTAGAAGTATTGTTCATTGTTAGTTCATGTTAACTAATGTGAAACCTTATTCTAAAGTGTTACCAAAATGTTTTATGGTTTCATTCCTGAAGGCATGAACATTTTAGATATATTTTATGTTTACATTTAAAATTCAGATTTCAGATAATAAAGCCTACAAAATAAAATATTGGAAATGGTCCTCAAGACGACTACGGTATTGTAAATCATTAAAGTTTCTACTTTGAACAGCTCTTTCCGTTTTTACATACATGCAGTTCTTCAAAGTATCCTATCGAACACTACTGTTTATATGTAGGCCTACTAATATGAAAGATTATATGCAAAAGAAATATAATAACTTAATTCTCTTTATCTTCATCTTCATTATTGTATGTGCAGGGAAAAACCTGAACTTCTGTGGAGCAGTAATAAATTATGAATTAAATAAGGTGGTCAGCGCCGCCCTGGTGAGATTAGTTGCATAACACTGCGCCGTTTCATCCCACAGTTGGTGTGTTTGGCTTCCCATATTGAAGTTTGGTGAAATGAGGCTGATGGTGAGAGAGAGAGAGAGATGTCATTCCCTCCCATCAGCTGAACAAATGCAGTCATTCTTCTGCCATGAAGAAACACTCAAACCCTGATTTACTCCAGTTAGTTGATCAACATGCATGAGTTATTTTTATGATTTATTACTTTTAAACTGCCACATACAAGTCATTCATGGTGAGATTTTTTCTCCAAACACTAATTTTGGAATTAATTGGATATATATATATATATATATATATATATATATATATATATATATATATATATACTGTTTATATCTCAAAGAATATATCTCTAATATATGTTTAATATCTACAGGCCTAGGCCTTGTAGACCTAGGCTCGCCGCCCTTGGCCTACAACCCAGCCATGTGCTCATCATCCAACATAGAAAAGACTGGCAACAACTTCAGACTGAATCCTCAAGATCTCTCCTCAGATGGCAGAGCCGATGCTCCTCAGCCTAAAGGCATCTTGCAAGTATCGTACATTTGAACACTAAATAGCAATTTAGTATTGATGTGTAAAACTTACCTTTGTCAGCAAAGGTGTTTTATTACTGAGGAAACTGATGATTCTCTTCCAGATTGTCTTTGACTTTTTCCTTTAGCTCTAGTAACAGTACCTTACTCTATCATTACTCATTCTGACCTATGTACGTGTGTAACCCTTTGTGTATGTTATGTTATGTGTTTGTTAGTTTAGTTATGTGTTTGTGAGTTAGTTAGTAAAGATTGTGCACGATACATGTTTGGTTCTGACTCTGTCTGCTAATAAGTTATAAGCACTCTTAAGTGATTTAGATCTCGATTTAGATACAGTACAATAAGAATGTTATTTTTCCATAACCTGGAAATGACCATTTCTTAGAATTAATAAACAATCAACACTGAGTGTTCACTGGATGAACAGGTTAATTGATTGTAATATTAATCTTAATGTAGCTACATCCAGTTAATCCAATTAACGGATTTACATATTCATAATTAATCATAATTAATAATCATAATGAGTTATGAATAATTATTAACATTTCCCCTTTGAGTTAATTTTGCTACAGTGCTCAGGACCTCAGACTGGGCCGAAGGTTTACCTTCCAACAAGACAATGACCCTAAGCACACAGCTAAAATAACGAAGGAGTGGCTTCACAACAACTCCGTGACTGTTCTTGAATGGCCCAGCCAGAGCCCTGACTTAAACCCAATTGAGCATCTCTGGAGAGACCTAAAAATGGCTGTCCACCAACGTCCATCCAACCTGACAGAACTGGAGAGGATCTGCAAGGAGGAATGACAGAGGATCCCCAAATCCAGGTGTGAAAAACTTGTTGCATTTTTCCCCAAAAGACTCATGGCTGTATTAGATCAAAAGGGTGCTTCTACTAAATACTGAGCAAAGGGTCTGAATACTTAGCACCATGTGATATTTCAGTTTTTCTTTTTTAATAAATCTGCAAAAATGTCAACAATTCTGTGTTTTTCTGTAAAATATGGGGTGCTGTGTGTACATTAATGAGGAAAAAAAATAACTTAAATGATTTTAGCAAATGGCTGCAATATAACAAAGAGTGAAAAATTTAAGGGGGTCTGAAGACTTTCCGTACCCACTGTATATGCATTTTATGAAAGTGGTCTGCTAAACTGTTAAAGATCTTAATGAATTACCAGCATCAGAAATTCATCTTGTGTTCATATAAATATTAGTGTTATATTGCATATTGTTGCTCAGTTTAGGACTAAGAATAAAATCAAGGTGTTTTTTCCTTCTCTTTTTCCTTCACGAGTTGGTGAGGACAAAACGAAAGAAAAGAGGAAGAAGAGGTGGCATTTGGAGTCGATTGCGAAGGAGATTTAATCGGCCACCTCTGCCGTCTATCGTCTTCAGTAATCTGCATTCTCTAAACAACAAAGTGGATATGATATGATCAGACACAAGGTACTGTAATGAATTTCTTCTTCTTCTTCTTCTTTTTTTTAAGCAAAAAGACAGTTACAAAAGAAGAAAAAACCGTGACAATTATATACATATACAAATACAGAAGTGATGAATGAATTTTGTGAGGCATCTTTGCTCTGCTTTACGGAAAGCTGGTTGCAGTCTTCAATGCCTAACTCGCTCTTTGAAGTCCCTGAATTTACATTGGTACGAGCTGACAGAGACAAAGTTTCGGGTAAATGTAAAGGAGGCGGCATCTGTGTATATACAAACGAGAAATGGTGTTGAGTTTATTCAGTAAAATACAAGATGTGTGATCCCAATGTGGAAATTCTCAGCATGACTTTAAGACCATTTTATCTGCCTAGAGAACTCGGTTGTATTTTGCTGTTCGTGGTTTATGTTCCGCCCAGTGGTAAACCATCTCAGGCAGCCAGCCTGATTGCGGACTATGTTCATGAACTACAGCTCAGCCACTCAGATGCGCCCGTGATTGTGCTGGGTGATTTAAACCAGTGCAAACTGGAGACTTTTTTGCCAGGATTCGAACAGTGTGTAAAGACTCAAACAAGAAATAATACTATTCTTGATAAGTGTTATGTGAATGTCAAAGACTCTTATGTGTCAAAGAGTATGCCTCCAGTTCTAAACTCTGACAATAATGTAGTACATATGATTCCTGTGTACAATACTAAACTTAAAAAAGCAAACCAGAAAAGAAATTGATTAGACTGTCATTTGACCACAGTCTAATCAAGTATACAACAACTGAAATCCTGTTCACTTGATGAAAGAACTACAGTGTTAAATGACTATATAAATTTCTCTGTAGAGTTGGTCATACCTACAAAGGAGATTAAAATTTATCCAAATAACAAACCATATGTGACTAAAGATATTAAAGAAGTTATAAATCTGAGGAAAGTAGCATTCAGGAATAAAGATATTAGGGTACTTAAACAAACAGAAAGAGAGTTAAGAATCAAATTAAAGGAAACAAAGGAAGTTCACAAGAGGCATCTAGAGGAAGCCTTTAAGTCTAATAATACTAAAAAGGTCTGGGACATCATGAAATCAATGACTGGATTGAAATCTCCAAATAAATAGATTGGAATTGATAATACATTTTTACAAGATTTGAATCAACAGATAAACATGCTAAACGCAATGAAATAATAGATACTGTGGTTCAATCATCATAGAATAGAATTGTTATAGAGGTTGAGGATGTTAGGAAAATGTTTCAGTCTATAAACACGAAAACATCCGTTGGTTTAGATGGATGTAGTGCGGGTCTTTTAAAGAATTTTGCACATGAATTGGCTCCGGTGTGGCAATCAGTATATCAAGCTTCAGTTGACACTCATACTGTCCCTGTGTTATGGAAGACCGCATATATAAAACCATTACCTAAAGTTCCATGTCCAAGAGAATACAAAGATTTTAGACCAATAGCCCTTACTTGAGTAATTGTGAAATGTCTTGAAAGATTGATACTTCCGCACTTAGTTCAGATGGTAAAAGATAAACTTGATCCGTTTGCCTATAAGAAAGGTTGTAGTATTGAAGATGCAGTTGCTGCTCTGGTGCAAATCGTCTCTAAACATTTAGATAATCCAATACAACTATAAGAACCTTGTTTTTAGATTTCTCTTCTGTGTTCAATACCATAAAGGTTGACATATCGGTGTCAAAACTTGTACAGTTGGGTGTAAATCCCCATCTGATTCATTGGTATATCTCATTCCCCACTAATAGAGTTCAGAGAGTTAAAGTGAATAAAACGTTGTCATCTGCTATCATAACAAATGTCCGAGGACCCCAAGGTTGCGTCAGCTCTGCCATACTTTTCACTTGTATACAGATGACTGTCGAACTGACAAATTAAGTCAGTATATTTTAAAGTATTCTGATGACACTGTGTTATATCTGTGTTGAATGATTTGGACAGTGCTAGGTTTCATCAACAGGGTGTGACTAATTTGCTTGAGTGGTGTGAGAATAATGAACTTGTCATTAACACAAGTAAAACAGAAGAGATTATATTTGGGTTTACATCGGATACTCATTCAATGCCTGATTTTATTCAATTCAAGTTAAAACTTATAAGTATTTAGGTGTAATAATTGATGATATGTTAACATGGAAAGATCACATTGATGCTCTCTGTAAAAGAACAAAGCAGAGACAGAAAACTTCAAAAAAAGAAAACTTCATCATCTTAGGTCTTTCGGTGTAAGTTTCTTTTGTTCTTTATGTTTGTAATAATGAGTGTACTGCAATATTGCAACTCTGTTTGGTATAAAAGTCTGTCTGTTAAGCTAAAAACAGTTGTTTAATCAATTAAAAATCTGCTCAAGGATTGTTGGCCTGCCTCTAGAGAAGCTATATGACTCAACTTATTATAATAATTTGTTAAGACTGGCTAATAATATAATTTCTAATCCTAATCATGTCCTGCATAATGAGTTTGAATTATTACCATCAAATCGGAGGTACAGAATCCCAAGATTAAAAAAACTGAAACACTTGTTTGTGCATCAGAAGATCCTTGCGCTAAATAAGTCATGTGCTTCTCTTACTCCTCATATTAGGTTTGTTCGAGATGTATTGGTGCTGTACGTATTGGTACTCTAACTCCCTATCTCTGTTCCTTTTGCCTGTACTGAGTTGGGGAAGAAAGCCTTTGTCCACTCAGCTCCTTTCGCTTGGAACATGTTGCAGAAGGACTGGAAACTGACCGAGCTCTTGTCCTTAAACGCTTTTAAAACTAAGCTGAAAGCAATAGAGACTGCCTCTATAATGTGCAATTGTTTTTCATAACCTGTGTTATTTTAATGTTTTTTTTTTTTTTTTTTATAATTGTAAAATGTTGCTGCCTCTTGAGCAGGACTCCCTTGAAAATGAGGTTTTTAATCTCAATGGGACTCTACTGGTTAAATAAAATAAAATAAAAATGTGTTATGTTCTCATTGGTTGGTCAAGTCATGTGTCCTGTGTTCTTATTGGTTCATTGTTTGATTGTGCACAGGTGATCCTTGTTAGTCTTTAGTCTGTTATTATATTTAGCCCTCATGTTTCCATTGTATCTTGTCTAGATTTGGTCAACTGCTGTTGTTGAGTGTTGTTTCTGTTTTCAAGTCAAGTGTTATTTTGTATCTGTTCACTTTTGGATTCAGTAAAACTGCACTTGGGTTCACATTCAACTCTCCTTCAGTGGACGTTCATTACAGGCTGATTGCAGCACAGATTTTTCCCACAAAAAATCAGGATCTAATTGCAGCTGTCACTATTTATTAACAAACTCAAAAATAGAAAAACTACTCGATACAATCAGATCAGAAAAGCATGAACAGAACAACCCACTTTCTTTGAAGTCGGAAGAAAGACTAACAGAAAATAGATACTTGATGCAATGAGGAGATCCAGGTCAGACGATTACATTGATTTTATTGGTTAATAAAATATGATCAAATAATAAATGATAGACATTGATAAAAATGCAAATTTAATAAAGAAAATATATGATAAGAGTAACAATCAGTTAGAAACCAACTTCAAATATCTCTGAAATATTGAAGTCAAAATCCAAGTATTATACAAGTAAAATGTTAGTAAAAATCTTAATAAAAATCGTAAGTAAGATCTTAACAAAATCTGAGTAAAATATCCTTGCCTAAAAATAAAGTTTGCCGAGATCTTGTTGAATCAGAATGCCAAAGAGCAAAACCGAGTCATGATTGAGAGTATCAGATCGAGACTGAACATACAGAAAAATTGACCTTCTTATATACTATGAAAACTGTGGACACATGAGCAAGTTCCTCTTTTCATGTCCCTGAGACCAGTAAACCACAGAAGTCATTAAGGCTAAATTTAGATATCAGATTGTAGGTGTCTCAGCGTCTCTGAGGTTCAAAGTACACTTTACCATATTGTGCTAGACATCACATGATGGAAAATTAAAGGTCTAACATTAGATCCTCAGTTCTCAGAAACGTAGTGTGCTCGTGAAAACTATAGTTCTATGAAGGTACTTGGTCATTGCCTCGGCCATGCACAGTTTACTTCTGCAGATGAAAATATGTACTTATCATGTAACACATATTTGCACATGCCAGAGGAAACTTACTCAGAATGCATATATGTGCAGCAGAATGAAAAAACACAGGTCAACAAGGACAGTTCAAGAAAGAAACAATGTACTTTTGTCATAAAAGAATGATAAAAATAAAACAATAAATGATTTATTATGATAAAATGATTGTTAGTAAAAGAAATATTCATCCCAATACTCATCAATACTAACCAAACCAAAGAATGAAGCAGATGCAGTGCATTAATCAAACAAGTAACTATAGAAACAAATGCTAACAAACACTTTCTTTAAAGACGGTGTTGTATTGATCAAAAAGAGTTAAATGGCCATTTTAAAATAATTTGAAGCTGGTTATTTTGATGTTTCAATGTTTCATTCTCATCAAACAAAGACTGGATTAAGTAGCCTGATATTTCATCTTAACCTGTAAACCCATAACATGTTGCATAAAACTTTTTTGTTCCCCGAGTGTATTTTATTTACATGGCATTGATAAGAAAACCACTGAACACTGTGACATTTTCTGAGACATCATCCCAGATCCATGAATACTTTTTGAGTACCATATAGACTCGATCCCCTTTCTCCAAATGCAGCGTTAAGGCATTGCCTCCGTTCTCTGTAGGACCGTCACTCTTGTGATGTTTTGTTAATGTTTCTTGCTTTCCATTTCTATACAAGGCCAACAATGTTGGATTACTAACTCCACAATGGTAGAAGAAACTGAAATAGTAAACTCCTCGTACCGGTGCTGTGAAAATCCCTGTTAAAGAGTGAGACAGATCTCCATTAACAGCTGTAGACATGAATTATACAAGTGTGTAGATATTGTTTTCAGCAATGTGGATTATCAATACCTGTGGACTTGTTATAGGCATCACCAACATTACTGTAGATTTTCTTGTAAATCAGTGTTGTATCTGCGTTAACTGGTCCAAAGAAATCATTTGATCCCAATGCAGCTGAAAATGCCACCTTTGGTTTGTCTGAAGAGAACATATACCTTCTTAAAATGTTGAAAACTGTCTCCGTAGCAATGCAAACAATTTATATATAACTCTTTTTGAAAATACATTTACATTATATATATATATATATATATATATATATATATATATATATTAAATAAAGATTACTGGAGTACGTTTTACAGGAAAATACTATTTTAGCATTTCTACTTCAAGATTTCACATTTAATTCAGTGTGATGTCATTTCTTTGAAACAGACATTGCTAGGAAATGTCACAAATACTTGCACAGTAAATCATATACCAATTGTTTTTCAGTGAATATGATATTACAGCACATCGGTCTTAAAAACACTAGTCTCACCTCGGTTTTCCTTTTGGAGTTTCTCAATCTGAGCTTCACTGTTAGTAAGTCTGGTTTCCAGAGTTTTCAAGAGTTGGTTATCTGTGTCTCCAAGTTCCTTTAGTACGTCTGTGTATTTTTTCAAAAGAAAAAATGTTTGTTTTCATCTATATTCAGAGGCATTCAGAGTGAATACAGTATATAATATTATATATGTTTTTTTTAAAAAAACATTAAAAATAAACTAGCTTTACATGTAATATCAAATAACACACTACAGATTAATTATAATCAAGTACTTTACATGTGCTTAAGTATGTTTGATGTCAATGCATCAAAATAAGTGTAGGCCCTACTTATTGAAATCATGACAAAAGATTATTAAAACACAATGCTTTATGGTGAAACCATAGAGTCCCCGTCAACCGAAAGTTGCAAACGACTTTTCTCCAGTGTTGTGACGTATTTCCAAGTGAAACGGAATATTTAATAGAGGGCAGGGTTTTACTTTAGCGCTCCTCCTCTCCATCTCTTGCTCATAGCAGACTAACGGTCGGAGGGGAGTGGTTTAGGCGTTTTCAACTCAAGCCGTCAAACTGACGTTTTCAGGGAAGGAACGCCATTCCAGACCTCAAAAACTTTTCAGATTTTGATTAAAGATTACCGCGACAAAAAAATTTGTGTATTAACTTGCAGGGATTAATTGTTTTACCACAAGACTAGCAATATGCACTAACAAAAAATTATTTCATGCTGACTTTAGTGTATTCAAGTTGTCCTTTGTCCTGTTTCTGGTTTTGTTTACAGGATCCCGACAGCTGTGCTCTATGGAAGCTTATGTGTAGCAATATTCAATTTGAAATGGAATATGCAAAATGGCAATGCAATATGTAAAATAGCAATGCATTTCTGTATTAAATTTACATTTTCCATTCCATATATGCAATGTTAGGAGCAAAATCATAATTCAAATTCAATAATAAAATTTACATTTGCCATTTCCTACACTACGTTTAACATATAATTTAACATATAACATATCATTTAAATGTTAATTGTTTCTCTTTGTGAGGTTTGGTTTGGAGTGGCTGAAATGCATCTTTACGCACAACTGCCAGCCTGCATGGAGAGCTTCTTGAGACTCCAGAGACACCAGCAGCTTCAAATACCTGTTTGCTTCTCAACACTGGCTTTTTTTATAGCTGCTTTTTGACAGGAATTTTCATTAATAAGCCTTTATTTGACCGAGTTCTGCTGTGCTCTAAATCACTCACAAATAATTATGATAATTTGAAATTCTCCATTCAGTTTCACACAAAATTAGTTGTTTTCATGCCTTTTGAACAACATTGCACCATTTCATGCTTTTCATCTTCAGAAAGATCTTTCTTCCTCCACATATTGCATGAGAACTGTGACTTGCTTAATAATGTGGAACAACCTCTAAGTAGGGTTTCCACAGATCTGGGAAATTATTTTGTCTAAGATTGAAACCAGTTATCTAAAAAAAACATTTTCTTAAAAAAACTAATCTGAATGTTTATTGGACTGAAATCTTACTGATATGTCACTTGCATAATAATTTGGAACACGTTGTACATGAGAGACATAATACAGATTTTGTTGTACTGTATCTTTTAACATATTTTCTGATGTTCATTCATGTTTATTTTGTTCTGTAACATGGTAAAGAGGAGGGGATGAACGCATTCACTTTCGCTCTGCTCGCTTGAACTGTGGCACTACAGTGATTTCTCGCACCAAGAGGGTATTTATTGTTTGAATTTTGTGATAAAATGGACAGAATTTTAAAGATGAGACATTTTTTTTTCATATCAAAAGTAACAAAGCA
The DNA here is from genome assembly GCF_018812025.1 of Megalobrama amblycephala. Taxonomy (NCBI): domain Eukaryota; kingdom Metazoa; phylum Chordata; class Actinopteri; order Cypriniformes; family Xenocyprididae; genus Megalobrama; species Megalobrama amblycephala. The sequence continues at coordinate 52,141 of NW_025953448.1, read as the reverse complement.
CAAAGCTTATCGTGATGTATTGGACAAATTTCATGATGAAACCTAAAAAGTGACCCACAGTCTCTGTTCAACTTTCTCTTCATAAATATGCATAATCTATCCTAAATGCTTATCCTGTAAATTTGTGAATACACATGAAAATGTGAACAAAAACAGTGTCTATTATATAGCTTATTATCATTAATATATGAAAATTAAAATTATGGGTAATAATAGATTATGACAGAATTTTTACAACCCTGTCCGTCAAAATGACTCACATAGATTCACAATGAACTTCTGTATGATTTGCATTTATTATGAATAATTAATAATGATTATTATTAAAGGATATAAATGATGAGATTTGCATTTGTTAAAGTAAAGAAATTATTTATATTAATCAATCATTTATTTTTCAGCAATGAATGAGGTCTTTCTGCAGAAATGCCATGATACAGTGGGCTTAAGAGTCAACAGATTTTGTGTTTTAAGTTGATTATCTGTTGTGTGTGTGTTTTGTTTTAATTATGCACAATTTATTCATTGTTTTATTTTTATGTTATATATTTTTCAATGTCCTATTTGGTTTTCATACAGAGAAATGTATGTTTCAATTGTTAAAGGCTTTGTATTGCTTATTGTGAATTCATATGATTAAGTACAATAGCCTACATTTGACATTAAATACATAATATACTCTGTGTCTTTAAGGACTGTTTGTAACAACATGAACGAAGGAAATAATATGTTCATATATACAGTCAGTTGGGAAACACTTTACAACATGTTACACATTTATTAATAGCCACACCTGTTAGGAAATATGGTTGTCAATAATTGACTGTGTGAATAACTGTGAATGAAGCAAATTATAAATATTTTTAAAAAGATAAAGATTCATGCAGAAAAAAAGTGCATATGGCACTTACCTGAAGCCAGTATGGAGCCGATAGTGTCACTGGCTTCACTCACTCCCACTTTACCCACTATCCTGTAGCGGATCAAGTACTGCTTTCCAAACTCCAGTCCAGTCAGAGTAAAGTCTTCATCAGATGTGTTTTTGACAAGCCACTGTTCCTCAGCATCAGAATCTGCATTTACTTGCTGGTACTCCACTCTGTACCGCACAGTTTCTCCAGTTGGGGACTTCTGCAGTTTCAGGGACACACTGCGCTCCAGGACATTCTTCACTATTGGTGGGGGAGGCTTCGACACGAGCTGGAACTGTGTGTTTGTCAGCTTCCCTTTTTCATACAGATAGATGGAGGAGCCTGTACTGGATGGATCGGCAATGGCAGAAATAATGAATCTGTACCTCTTTTCATCTTTATTAGCCTCTGAAAAACTTTTGAAAAGAGTTAACTTCTCTCTCATCTTTGAGATGACATCAGGATAGTGGATCCACCGTTTGACAGATGGTAACATGCTAGAGCTCGTTTTCATTGCCACATCTAACTCTTTCAACTTAGCAGATTGCACAAACTCCTTCAGGGTTGAAAGATACTGGTCTTCATACTTCAGAGATGTGAAGGTCAAGCACACTACAACATCAGTATTAGGATCAAGGAGGATGGTGTTGAGACGGTCTGAGTCTTCAGTTAGGATTCCCTCCAGCACCTTGGTGTGAGAACTCAAGAAGTTAAGTTCAGACTTTGCATGATCCAACCACTGGTTAAGCATGTCAGGATTAAAAGGGGAGCTGTAGTGGATCTTCAGGATGTCTTCCAATGAATTTTCCTCCATCTCTCCTCCTCGTATAGCAGGCAAGACCCTAGCCAGTGCTTTCAGGATCACTGTTTTGTAAATGCTAAAAGAGCCCTGAAATGAACAGAGCCTCTCTTTGATGTCTCTGAAAACATTTACCAGTGTATTTCTGAGGAGGTCGTTGCATGTCCTCTCTGCTTCACCCAGCTCCTCGATTACATCTTCAGTTTTGGAAACCAGACTTGTGCTAATTGTTCTCTTCAACTGAGCAGCTTTTGTATCCAGTAGAGAAAGAGGATAGAGCCAGACTTTTATTGGAACTGCATTCTGTGGATCCTCTCTCAGGAGAACAGGGAGTTTCTTGTACACCTCTACAGCCTCCATGTAAGTGGTGGGGCTCTTCTCAAGGCGGACGTCACCATAAAATGTGCAGGCGATGCTCTCAACCATTTTCTCATGACCATCTGACATTTTTAAAGCTCCTTCTCCCTCAATAGAAAATGAAGGGATCTTCTTGATCATGATATTTAGTTGTCCCTCAATCTCCTGCTTGTTCTCCTCTTCTGAAAAGGTCCGGTCAAACACCATGAAGGCCTGAGCTCCATACAGTACAGCCGTGACCACATGAGTTGCAGTTTTCTGGTCAAAGACCTCAGGGTAGGTGATCTGGCCCAGGTGAGTCATAGTGAGCTGTTCGAATCTGGAGGTTTCACTGTAATACATTGTAACTCTGGACTGTTGGTTTGAGGATTTGGTATCATGCAGAAACTTGGCAGATCCTCCCACCTCCACAAGCCCTCCCAGAAAGCTGGCCTTCAGTGAAGCACTCACATCCAGGAGACTGGACTTACTAGAGAGAGAGTCGGAGCTACTGAACTTCAAATCTGTCATGAGCTTTAGACGACTATCCAAATCTTCACTCAGTGACTTCTTATCCCACAGAGTAACACCTGAAATGAGAAATGGCTTCAACAGTTACATATGAGGGTGCAATGCCGATTTTGTATCTATATAACACAGCTAATTTAATATTTGGGTGCTTAATTTCATCTAAAAATGACCACACATGTACTGTTTTGTTGATTCACTTTTGGGTGAAAAAGAGAATAAAAATCATTTTAGTAGGTACCATACACCACCTGGAATGAAGGTGTCCTTGCGGCAGTCATAAAGCATACCAGGAAACAGAGGTCTTCCTAGAGCTGCAACTTCAATGGTCTCTGATGCCATGACTGCAGTAAACAACAATGAACAATGGAGATATGTATATTTGATGTTTAATGACTACTTTATCATTCTAAAATTATTTTTACTTGTTACTGATTTCATTAGTTCTCACATATTTTTTAAACACTTAATTAAACACTTAATTCAGTGTTTAAAAAATCCAAAAACAAATAAAGGTATACATTCTTCCTTCACTGAATGCAATCATTAAAAAAAAAATTCTATCCATTGCCTGCTGTGAAATGACATATGCATCTGATTAGTTTGAAGAATTTTTTTTTTTCCTAATGCATTTTGAGTTGTTGAGATGTATTTTCAAATATATTTCAAAATGGACAACAAAATTTGCTAAAATATATTTTCAAATATATATTTTCCAACAATATATTTTTGGCCATTTTCTGTATATTTTTTAAAAATATTTTTTCAAAAGCATTTAAAAATATATTTTGTCCTGCATATATTTCAATCCAAGAAAATTCATCCACGTCACATTTGAAGAAAAACTTTTATTTGTTGTCTATAACATGTGAACATTTGAATAAAAGCAAGGAACATACTTTACAATGTTCAAAAAAATACAACAATATACTCAAACAAATGTAACTTTTTTGCTTTCAAGAAGTCTCAGTTTCCCCAGTTCAAATCCTCTTTGGACACATTTGGAAATCTCTTCTTTACTGCAAGACAAAAATCACAGTTATTATTATTATTATTATTATTATTATTATTATTTTAACTAAATGTTTCTAGTAAATTGTCCTTTCACCAAGTATGGATATACCTATATGGCTGCCAAGGTTTCCTTATCAAGGGCAATTCTTCTCTCTCCACCGCTGTCAGTTTTGCTCTTTGCTCGTACAAAAGACAAAACACAATAACTGAACATCTGTGCAGGTACAGAGGGCATGCACTTGCGGATTTCCTGATATATTTGTTTGCACTTGAACTAAAACAATTTCAGGTGTACTGGATTTTAAAGACATTTAATGGGCAAATTTTTGGACAGTACAGATAAGAAACTGATGATTGAGAAGAGGTCGAATTAGCCTCTTTTTTTACACTTCTGCATTGCATTTTCAATTAGTGATTACTGATTAGTGTTCTCGTTTCAGGTGTGTCTAGTTAGTTGTATAGTTGTACTTGTATATATTTCCTGTGTTCTCCCTCAGTCTCTGTTGGTTCTCATTTATGGTGTATGTGGTTATCTCCTGTTTCTTCCCCGGTTCCTGTGTATTTGTCATTAAGTGAAGTTCCTAAACGTAATTTACGGAGGAGCGAGCCCATCTAATCTTCTAATCAACAGCCATAGTATATAAGCAGCTGCTTACCTCTCTTCAGTCTCAGCTGTTTCAGCATCCGGTAGTGCCGTACTGAACAATGTCCGACACCACGGAAATTCCACCATCCCCCTTCAGACGACGAGACACCAACAGTCACATCTCGTGTAAGGTCGGATCTCACAGATCCAAACACGGATGCTCTCTTTCTGAGCGCTCATACAGACCACGCTCCGGATAACCACTCTCTCCTCCACCCTCAAGATCGCCCGTTTAACTGCGCCTCATCAGTCTTCTTCACAGGCTTCATCTCTTCATTCTGCCGCCACTAATACACTGATTCTAACGTTACCCATTTCAAATGGTCCGCCAACAGCCTACGTCAAGTCCTTTCCAGCTCTGGAATGAATTTCTCCCGCAGATCATCAAAAGCTAAACTCTACGATCTTCTTTAGTTCTAACAACAGTTCCAGCATGCCAACAAACACTTCAACATCATAAAAGCAAGACTCAGAAGTTTCTCTTCTGACCTGATGTCCTGAACATAAACATTTACAGCACGCTAATCCACAGGCTGCCGCCGCCGCACGCACTTCCTCGTCTGCCGTTTTTCCACCCGATCAACAACAGCGGCCGCAAAAACAGTCCCGCTGCTTTTCTAGCTCTTCCCATATGCAGCTCCACTCCTCAGGCAAGAACTATCCAAACTTACTCCTGTCTCCCGCACTTTACTTCCTTCTATGGATTATGAAATGAAGCCTCTTGAATCTTGAAGCTTTTAAAAATAAATAAATAAATTTACAGCAGCCATAAACCAGCCAGTGCAGCCAAAGAATATAGATGTACAGCTCAGTCATTCCATTAACCAAATAAAAGCCTGGCAATGTTAAACGTGTAGTTCCCTTTCGAAAGGGAACTTCTACTCTGCGCTTAGAATCGCGCTTTGGGGAACGTCCACGTGACCCGGTGTTTCGAAACCTCATACCAAAACTCCAATCCTATTGGCCGGCGACAGTCATATGGCGCGACCCGGAAGTATAAAGGCGCGCCAACGGAAGCAGACAGTATGCATCGTCTTTTCGGGACTGTTGTGTTTACCTCACTCTGCATTCTTTGGTTAAGAATTCATCTTCCAATCCACTATGTCTGACAAAGGTAAGAACTTTAGGAAGTGTGCTGATCCGTGTCCGAGATTTCTGACACCGGAGGATACACACGACCTATGTGTTCATTGTCTGGGGGAAGAACATGCACGAACAGTGTTTGAGGGCTCTGTTTGTGTAAACTGTGAGCGTTTTCCTTTGAGGACGCTCCGTTCTCACCTGGCCCTCTTCTCGAGAGAAGGGGCGTCAACATCTGTGCCTGGTGGATCCGGTCCCGCTCGCGCTGAGGCGGAGCGAAGACTGCATTCATGGGGTTCACAGATGGAGCTCGCCGCCGAGTTTGAGAGGGGTGTGACCGTCTCTCAGCCTCAGGCGGCGGCTGGCGATGACGCGATCCTGAATGATGATGATGTACTATCTCTTACATCATCAGATCCAGGAGCGAGTGTTCTTCTGGCTGCTAGCCCCCAAGAGCAGGTGATGGTGGAGGAGGAGGAAGCGAGTGAAACAGCTTCTTCCTCCAGGCCTCCCTGTTCAGCGTACGCTGAGTTACTGGAGGTTATGGAACGCGCTGCTGGCAGGCTGCAGCTGCCATGGGAGCGCGAGAGGAAAGAGGTCGTTCGCGGCAGTCTGGACGAACGATTTCTTTCCGATCATAATCCTGTAACTCTGGTGAGCCTTCCATTCCTTCCGGATCTCCACGTAGAGATCGAGAAGGCATGGAAGAGCCCATACTCGGCGAGAATTCATACACATCAGCGGGGTAATTTCGCTGATGTGGAGGGATTACGCCAGCATGGGTATGTAACGATGCCGCCTATTGACGATACGTTCGCGAACTATCTCGTCACGGGCAGTGCACCGTCACTGAAAGCTCCGGTCCTGCCGTCCAAGCCCCTTAAGATGACTTCACGCTTGAACGGTAGGGCGTATGCTGCAGCAGATCAGGCTGGCACAGCTCTGCACACTATGGCGGTGTTGCAGGCTTACCAGGCTGACTTGCTGAAGGATCTGGATCAGGGGCAGGGTTTGTCCCCTGATGCAGTAGCTGAGCTGCGCCGCACCACAGATCTTGCTCTCCGGGCCACCAAGCAGACGGCCGCCTCGATCGGCAGATCTATGGCGGCCATGGTGGCCACGGAAAGGCATCTGTGGCTGAACATGGCGGACATCGGGGAGAAAGAAAAGGGCTTTCTCCTCGATGCCCCGGTCTCGCCCTCTGAACTTTTTGGCGGTTCCGTTGAGACGGTTGTGGGAAAGTTCAGAGAGGCGAGGGCGCGCTCAGCAGCATACAAGAACTGTATACCGCTCAGATCCGATTCTGGGCCCAGACACCCGGGAGGCCCTGGACCATCTCAAGCTGAGGCTCAGAGACAGGTCCAGCGATCCAGTGTCGCCGCTCGAGCGTCTCCTCCGCCTCGGAGTAAGTCGCAAAAGCGGCGGGATGCGAGGAATAGGAAGCCAGATCTGAGGCAGGTGATTGATAGCCGGCGTCAGAACAATCCCCGCCGGTAGTCAATCACCTTCTTGGTGGGGGCACACTACATCCGCCCTCGCCTCTATTCCTCAGGCCTTCCCGGAGGCTTTTTGTGAAATCACATGTTCAGAGTAACACCCTTGAACAGTCTGGACTGACACATGGGCCCATGATGAGTTTTTCTCTGACGACCCGCCGTCTGACTTGATAGTGAAAAGGGTTCTTTGGCAATGGAACCTGAATTATCCTCCCACTCTGGTTAGGGTGCTTGGGTATGTTGCTTCCATTCCCCTTTATGGGATCAGAAGCGATATTTAAAACAGTGATATATTTTTTTTTTGTATACCCGTAACTTAGCGGCTAGACTAGAGCTAGGATATGTTTCTTTAGGAAAAGACAACATTATTTCTGGTTTTCCTGGCCTCCTCCTGAGGGAGTCGTGTGGCCGCATGCCCATTAACCCCTGGTTATGTAGTGCATGGGTTGAGTGGCAGATAGGTTGTGACTATCTTTTTACTTCCTGTTCTGTTATCTCAGGTGGTTTAGGCCCTTATCTTGCTGAGGCAGATAGGTTGTGTAGTTTTACTGCTAGGCCCCACTTTCTGGAACTTTGTCAATAAGGGGAAAAATGTTCTCCTCTAGGCCACTTGCTGTGTTTTACAATCAAGTTTGAGTAGACATTACCACAATTATTTAATGTCTTTCTCTATGGCTTGGTACAGATCAGAGGATCTGTAGGGAGTAATGATCCCCGTTGTGAATGACATATGTTTAAAACTCTTACCACGCTTTAAGTTCCAAATCCCTTGCCCTTCATAATACTGTACGTGAGCTTGATCATCCTTTTTGGCTAATCTTTCTAAAAGTTGGCCTGTTGTCACATAGCCTCTTCTAGTTAGCATTGGCTAGGTTAGCATGCTTGGTTTGTTCTTATGCTCACATGTTATACACTGCCACAGGCCGTGCCGCATGTTGCATTGGAGCATAGGCCCTGTAGGCCTCCTTCAGATCATGTTGGCTGTATTGGCTTTCATCAAATAAGCCTTATAACATTGCCCGTTGGAATGTGTATTAGCGCTCTGATTTGGTGAAGCTCTGAGGAGCTTCTTTATCAGTTGTCTAACAGTCCCCTATACTTCACAGCTGTTAAATAACTACCTGTTACTATATCGTTGGCCCTTTTTAGGCCTTCCTGTTAGTTGACTGGTTAGGTTCAGCCTGCAAGTATATTTACAATGGCGAACGCCACTTGTCTTCAGGATGGCAGGCCCTAGGGGCCTCCTTCTTGGCTGACTTGTTGTGCGGGATGCCTTGGATCTAATCACTCTATGAGCATACTCCATGCAAAACAGGCCGCTGGCTTGTTCTTCATAGGAGTACGGATATTTATGATCTATCTCTTCCGAGAGAGTTTTGATACATTGCTCTTCAGTGACTTAGATAATTGCCAGTTTGGCTTCGGCCCCCTGTTCCTGAATTGGGTGGGCTCTGAGGAGCCTTTCCCTCTTTCAGTTGACTGATTGGCACAGTCCAGAGAACTGACTACAGAAAGCATAAGCCTTCTGTTGCTAAGATCATTGGCCCTCCTCAGGCCTCCTTTTTTAGCCAACGGGTTGGCTAGCTGCGACCACTCTCAGAGCTATTTCTGACTATGGACAAACAGCCCACTCCAGGTCTGTTTGTAGCAGGAAGTTGTATATTTCCTCTGAGGAGGATATTATACACTGCTCTTGGTGGTCTGAATCTGCCACTCACTGATGCCAGATGTTTGCCAAAGTAGGCCTCCTTCTCGGCCTCTGAGGTGACGTTTGGAGTTCAGTTAAGAGTTATCTTCTCACTGAGAAGTACAGCATGTTGCTAAAGCTCTGAGTAGCTAACTCGGAGGTTGATGGTAGTACACCTTAATGAGGTTTGGTGTCATACTATTGTCTCAACACATACTAGTAGAGCTCATCCACCTATATGTCTGAGGTAGGCTGGTAGTCTCCTAGTGAAGGCCAATGGACTTACGCCATTTGTTTAAGGTTTTTAGGCTCCGTAGCCGCCTTTTGCTCAACATTTGGTATATGTTGATGTGTTGGTCGATCTGAGGATCTCTTCACACACCGTTGGCCACAGGTCCGGATGGTGTCTAACCCCCTTTTTTGGTAGGTTAGTTCCTTTTTCTGGTATCTAAGAACACTGCAATGAGCTGATGCCATGCATTGATCAAGGTGACAGGCCTCTCGAGGTCTTCTTTGATAGAGTATTGGCGTATGTGGTACTCCTCTAGCTGTTAGAGTAAAAGGGGGCTTTTACCGAGTACACTGCTCATTGGTTTGTGTTGGGTAGTATGTGCAAGTGGGCAGAATGTTCTGTTTACCTCGGGACAGAGCAAGGTTCGGGATGGCTCCTCTGGGCCATCTTCTGAATATCTGCATTACTTCAAATATCCATCAGTCATGTTGTAGGCCCCTTTCTCGGCCTCCATGGGTATTTGCCCATTGCCTGGTCTACCTGTTAGGTGAGCTCTGTACTTCCCTTTGGGTTGCGTACTTAATAGTGCTTAGCTCCCTAAGCTGACTGGGGTGGTTGGCCTTCCCAGGCCTCCCACTGGGTTTCAGCCTATAGGCTGGTTTGTGCTTACCTGATGGATCAGGTTTAAGCGCACAGCCTCCTTAGTGCGTAAGTTAAGCGCTAAGTAGATCCTAGACGAGCGGAATACACTCCCCTCAATACGAGGGTCCATAGCACTCAAGCTGAGTTCTGCTCTCCGGGATGCCCGTCTCTGCGCACGAGTTTGGGTGCTCCTGCCTCTCTGCAGTCACTCTTACCCGCTCCCGTTAGTGGAGGTTGCGTCTTGGAGATTCTGTGTTCAGACAGGGTTGGCTTCACACCTAGCATGTCTTATGATAAGACCAGGTCAGCCTCCCTGGTGGCATTGAGGGTGACGTTGTCCCCTCTAGTGGCTGGGCGGGGTCCCTTTCGGGGCTCCCTGCCCTCATTCCCTAGAAGAGATCACTCTGTCTGCAGAAGTGTGGATTTCAGAAGCTCTTAGCGGCCTTATTAGGTCTTCCCTCTTCAAGAAGACCTTTTGTAGGGCCAGCTGGGGCTAGATGGCCTTAGGGAATGCTGTCACTGACAGTCAGGTGTAACCCGAAGGGGGAGTTGCTTCAGTTCCTATAGACTGTTTGAGCCTTTGTCTCAGCCATTATTGGATTGGCATGCACTCCCCTAAGCATGGCGGCGTGGGTATATCGTTCCCCAAAGTGTGATTCTAAGCGCAGAGTAGAAGTTCCTTTTCGAAAGGGAACGTCTCAGGTTACGTATGTAACTATAGTTCCCTGAGAACAGGGAACGAGACTCTGCGCTTCCCTGCCATGCTTGAGGGTGCCTGCGGAACAGTCCCTCAAAGACGATAAATACTATCGGCTTCCGTTGGCGCGCCTTTATACTTCCGGGTCGCGCCATATGACTGTCGCCGGCCAATAGGATTGGAGTTTTGGTATGAGGTTTCGAAACACCGGGTCACGTGGACGTCCCCCAAAGCGCGATTCTAAGCGCAGAGTCTCGTTCCCTGTTCTCAGGGAACTATGGTTACATACGTAACCTGAGACGTTTTCTGATAATTTCCATACTAATGTGTTGCATTAAATTAAATATAACAATAATAATAATACTAACAGAGTTGTTTGATGCAAGTAAATCATGCTCTAATTATGATATGGTTTTATACTGTCTTTATGGCAGAATGTACCATCATGTAACTTAATATATATATTAGTAAATGGACTTTAAATTCCATAAACCCGTAGAGTAGTGGTCTGGGTTCAACATTCTGAGATGTACAGCATTCATGTGACTGGAAAGATAGTTGAGATAGTGACTGGATAGATAGTTGGAAAGATAGTTTCATTTATCACCGCTCCTCTGAAAACATATGCATTCATTATAATTGAGCTGTGTATTCAATATGAGATTTGAAGCTTCAGTTTCATATGTAACATCACTAATTCCTTCTGCTTTTTCAGTTTTTTTTTAATCTTCTTCATGATAAACCCATGCGCCAGGATGCCCTCGCAGATGGTTACTTCTTGCTCACCCCCAAACTAACTTACCCAGAAAGCGGATCCTAGCGTGAGGCTGTCTCCGCTAGTGGTCCCTCACCCTCTATCCCTTTACAACTTGCCTCATTCCTCTCCTCCCTTCTGTTCCCCAATTTCTTCTATCATTCTTCTTGGCACAGATCCTAGCGTGAGGTTGCCTCCGCAAATGATCTCAACACTCTTTTTGCCCACCAACCCCTTTCTCTCACTTTAGCCATCTTGGACACCAGTCAGTAATGGAGCCCTCCTCCCAGCATCCATCTTTTTCCAACACCAAACACTTCTTCAGGTCTGAGCCGCTCGACAGCCCATTCTCTCGCAACAGCAGTCCCTCTTCCAGCTCCTCCCAATGCAGTCACCATGGAACAACCAACATTCTCAACCCATAACTGTTCCCTAATTCCATGCAGACATTTGATCTTCTTCCTTTGGAGCAGTCATTTTTATATCTACCTCAAGCTTTGCAGCTAAGTGAGCAGCCTCTCTCTTCTTCAATCATTATTTCCCAGTTAGTTGTGAAATGGACACCATCCAGACAATTTCCAACCAGTTCTTTCTTCTTTTTCAAATTTAGAACATTGGCTCTGGAAGCAGACTCCAATCCAACTTCAGTTCCTCCTGATTCAGAACTCTCATTCGTCCGGTCCATTCCCTCAAGACATCTTCATACCACATCCACAAATACCATACTGCAAGCCGTTTCTCCCAGAACACTCCAAACCTACTGGACAGCTTGGAGTTCCTTCAAAAAATTCCCACAGAGCTTTCCAGGAGTTTTCCCTCCTTTCAATATCCTTCATCTCTTACCTCCATCATACCAATTTAATTCAGCCAGGAACAATCAAAATCTACCTCAGTGGCATACATTGCTCTCCAAGTTCATCCATGGCCAACAGTGCCCTGACTCTTCAAGTCCCCAGATATCCCTCCTCATCAAAGGTTTACAAAACCAATCCCCCTCAGCCAAACACCAGACAACCTTTTAACCATCCATTTTTCTTATCTTTCTGCATAGGTGCAGCCATCACAGCAGCCCAGAGGGGCCTATCCGAACACCAAATTAAAATGACTGGTCGATGCCATGCCTTTAAAACAACATATGTTCGATCGGTTCTACATCACAAACACTAGCATCTTTCTGCGTCTGGACCGCTTCTCCCTACTATTTTTGCATCTCCCCGCTTACCAAGCCCCGCAGGGCTCATATTCGTCTGGATGCAGTGAGAGCTCTCCCTTTTCGGATGTGTGTTAGCTACCACTCCTGGAGTGGGCTTTCCCATTCGAATTGCTGTGTGGGCTCCCCCGTCCAGATACTGTGCAGGCTCTCCCGTTCGACTTGCAGAGTGAGCTTCCCGTTTATTTTATCAGGGGCTCTCTCCTTCGAAATGCAGCGGGAGCTCTCCCGGTCGAATCGCAGTGTGAGCTTCCGTTCAGGTGCTGTGGGGGCTCTCCCTTTCTGAATCGCAGTGTGATTCTTCATGTTCTTAACCATGGAGGCTCTCCCATTGGATCGCAGTGTGGGCCCTTATGTCCTTATGTGATCCAAACCACCTTGGAAGGACGGTAGCTCTGCGTTTTTATCTATATACTGTAGGCTCCCTTTTTCTGCAGCAGGCAGGTTCGCTCTGGATATCAGTGGCCCGTTTTCCCTTTAGGGACGAGGACCTCCTTCCCCTCTGTTGGCAGCTGGGGGCCCCATGTACTTCTGAATTCATGGGCCCCCATGTTGCGGCGGGATGTTCTCCAACCACGTACTCAAACCTCCAGTCCCAAAAAACACCCAGACACAAGCTCTGGACTTAAGCATGAATTCACTGAGAAAAATATTGAAGTTCATTTCTGATAAGGAAAAGGATGAGGCTGCTGATATGGCTGTGCTTCACAATAAACTGAAACAGTATGAAAAACGACAGTGTCGGCGCAAAGAGTTGATGGAACATATTACATCGTTCCTGAGAGAAGAGGACGAGGAGGAGGATCAAAGTGGAAAACCTGTCACAACACCACCAAGGTCCCCTTCAGTAATTTCTTCACCTCCTCATTCCTCATGTCATTCTACCCCTTCATCACAATCACCTGACATTGAGCTGCATGCCAAGAGATATGTGAGTGCCACACAGCTGAATGCTAGTACACCTGCTGCAGAGGGCGAGCACTTTGAACCCGGTTTTGTACCAATACAGCCAGTCACTTCACTCCCTTTGTACTCACCAATTTCATCTGGTACGTTACCTGCCGCTGTGCCCCATGCTACGAGAGCAGAGACTGTGCCACTACTGTACACAAAACAGTTTCCCCCTTATGAGGATGGTGTAAAAGCCTTTCAGCCTCAGGTGCAGCCACAGCTAGTAGCACCCACACCAACCTACCAGCATCCCAGTTTGCCATATGTCTATACAACAGTGGCACCTTCTCCACAACAACCTGTCGCTGCTCCACCTGCATCAAGTTTTTCAATTCCTCAATATACTCCAATGCTTCCAGGAGTGTTAGTGCCTCAAACTCTGCACAGTGCTTCAGTTCCTGCCATGAACATTCCTACCCTTGCAGACACTTCTTTACAGTCATTGAACCAGCCATTGAAGCAACCAGAATACTTTGTGCCTCACCGCCCTTTGCATGCTGCGCCCCAGCCTAAGATTCCTGATTTCGTGAATGACAATGAAAGGGAATTCGCTAACCTGAAGTTAGCACTGGACAATCTTCTGGAACCTCATACAGAGCTAGATGAGAAATACAAGTACCACATTTTGCTGGAACATCTCAAACTGCCTGAGGCACAGATGATTGGCCAATCCTGCCGCCATCATCCATATCCATACTCAGCAGCTATGCAAGCTCTTCAATTACAATATTATCAACCACACCAGCTGGCTCAGAGCGAAATAGCAGCAATCCTCACAGCACCAGAGGTCAAGCCAAATTACGCTCGCAGTTTCCAGAGTTCCGCTCTCCGTGTCCACCTCTTAGTGAGTATGCTGTTATCTTTGGAGGGACCCAGAGGGATGGAGTTGAACTGCTGCTCGCATGTAGATCGCTTGCTCAGTAAGCTGCCCAAGTACTTAAGAAATGGCTTCATAGAGTTTCTCCAGCTGCAAGGAAAGCTCAGTTCCCCAAATATTAACCCGTACAACCTACAAGGCTTCACTGGATGGCTCCAAGTCAAGGCTCAGCAACAGAGACTGTCCAGTAGGTTAGTGCAACATTACCAATATGAGAAATCCCCAAGCAGTGCAAAGGAAAAGACTGTGATTAAACCTAGAAGCCAAAGTACAGCCTTATATCATGGTGCAGCACCCACAGAGGTAGCAGTCTGTACAGCTCTCGGGTGGGCTCTCCAAGGAGCAGTAATGTGTACTACAGACCATGCACCAGTGCAGCAGTGTTTCTTCCTCTCCACCTCCCACCCAGACGATCTTCTCTACAGAAATGTGGAATGGTTATGGCAACTGAATGTGCTGCCCTTTCGCAATGAGAAACTGGTTGTCCGGTCTAGGCAAGACAAAGAGGCTATGGATCTGCTTGAGTCCCAAACGCAGCAAGTCAATGTAAAGGGAGTACAACGTTACGCCACCCCTCTTCTGTGGAAACCAGGTGCACTTAAACTCAAAGGCTCCATGCAATCCGTTCTTGCAAATCTGAGGAGTACTGAGAGGAGGCTCTGTAAGGACTCTGAGAAGGCTGCAATCTATTCAGGAGAGATTACCAAGCTTATCGAGGCAGGATATGTCGCCAAGCTCAACCAAAGTGAAGCAGCCCAGTTAGGCAAGTCATGGTACCTACCCCTCCATCTGGTGAGCCATAACAACAACGACTGGTTTTCAACTGTTCGTTCAGACAACAAGGTCTGTCTCTTAACGATCAACTCCTGCCAGGTCCTACACTTGGACCATCACTGTTGGGTGTCCTGCTAAGATTCAGGTAGCATCATGTGGCTGTAAGTGTCGATATCAAGGGTATGTTCCATCAGATCCGTCTCCTGACAAAGGACAGACCCTTTCTCCGGTTCATTTGGAGAGATCTGCAGAGTGAAAACCCTCCAGATATATACGAGTGGCAGGTTCTACCATTTTGTACAACAAGCAGTCCATGCTGTGCCATTTTCGCTCTGCAGCATCATGCTCGCAGTTCTGAAGCCAAATATCCAGGGTTGCAAGATATAGTACACCAGAGCTTCTACGTGGACAACTGCCTAACAAGCTTTCCTACTGTTGCGGCAGCTAAACAAACAGTAGACAGTCTACGCAGTGTGTTAGCAGAAGGAGGGTTTGATCTCAGACAGTGGGCTAGCAGTCATCCAGTGGTGGTAGCTCATCTTCCAACTGAAGCCCGCTCCTCTGCCACAGATCAGTGGCTAGTTCAAAACCACATTGACCCGATGGAGCCCACATTGGGCCTCAGGTGGAATTGTGCAACCGACACCCTCGGATATCATTATCGGCCCATTGAGCATGCAACACTGACTATGAGAGCTGCCTACCAGGTGTTAGCATCCCAATATGATCCACTGGGATTCATACTACCATTCAACACCAGAGCAAAGGTGATCATCCAACAGTTGTGGGCCAAAAAGAGAGAACTGGGATGACCCAGATCTACCACCAAACCTTCAGGCTGCCTGGCTCAACTGGGAAAATTAACTTAAACATCTCAGTGCAGTATCCATCCCTTGCTGTTATTTACCATCCTCCGCAACTGCAGCAGAAAAGCACAATTCCATCCATGTGTTCTGCGATGCCTCTGAAAGAGCATATGGGGCAGTGGCATGTTTGGCAGTTCAAACCATAAGTGACATTCACGTTTCCTTCGTAATGGCCAGATCAAGGGACGCTCCTAAGAGGCAGCAGTCTATGCCTCGTCTGGAGCTTTGCGCTGCCTTAGCTGGAGCTCAGCTGGCCAAATTGGTGAGGGATGAGATGACTCTCTACATCAATCAGGCAGTTCTGTGGACAGACTCCATGACTGTGCTAGAGTGGATTCAATCAGACTCCTGTCGATATAAGGTGTTTGTTGGAACATGAGTCTCAGAGATACAAGAATTAACAGACCACAGATCTTGGAGGTATGTAAATTCGCAAGACAACCCAGCTGATGATATAACGAGAGGTAAAGCCCTCCAAAGTCTGGCTGAGCCCAGTCGATGGAGTCGAGGGCCTCCATTCTTGAAACAGAACCCAGAGCACTGGCCAAAGAAACCTGAAGTCGTACAGTCAGAAGTAGTATACGAATTAAAAGGCCTATCCTGTTACTGCCTAATGACGGTTGAAAATGCTTCAAAGCTTCCTGATGCCACCCGTTTCAGCACATGGAGTGAACTTGTGGAGGCGACTCAGCAAACCTGTCAAGGGGCGGCCACATCAAACTCTGCAAACAGTGAACCTGTGACCAGTAGAGAAGCTGAAGCTGTTCTGCTAAGAGCATGCCAACTCCAGAGCTTTCCCGAAGAAGTTGCTGCTCTCAAGGCACAGAAACCAGTTCCTGCCCACAGCCGATTAATCAGTCTTGCTCCAGAATGGGATCCACTGACCAACCTGATCAGAGTTGGAGGCCGTTTAAGGAGGCTGGTAAACTCAGACCCAGAACAAATCCACCCTATTGTGCTGGACCCAAGACACGCAGTAACGAAGCTCCTTATCAAAGAATTTGATGAGCGTCTGTTACACCCAGGATCAGAGAGAGTCTATGCTGAGATACGGAGACAGTACTGGATTCTCAGAGGACGCCAGGCCATAAAGCACCATCAACTTCATTGTTTGTCCTGTCAGCGCTGGAGAGTGCAGCCAAAGATCCCCTAAATGGCAGATTTGCCACCAGAATGCCTCCAACTGATCTGTCCACCTTTCTACTCAACAGGCATTGACTGCTTTGGACCATACCTGGTCAAAATAGGAAGGCGGAAAGAGAAACGCTTGGGCCTGATCCTTAAATGTCTCACAACCAGGGCAGTTCACATTGAGATCCTTAATTCAATGGATGTAGATGCCTTCCTTCTTGCACTCCGCCGGTTCATTGCCAGAACAGGTAAACCACACGAAATCTGTTCTGATTGTGGCACCAACTTCCGCGGAGCTGACAGAGAATTACGAGAAGCTTTCTCCACCATAGAGACAGAGCTCAAAACTCAGCTTTCAGAATACCAAATTTGCTTCAAGTTTAATCCACCCAGTGCTCCACACTTTGGCGGAATATGGGAGCGTGAGGTCCGTTCCATAAAAAATGCTCTCCAGGTAGCTGTCGGAACCCAAGCTGTCACAGAGGATGTCCTGTCCACCATCCTAGTAGAGGTAGAGGGGATCCTCAACTCAAAACTGCTGGGATATGTTTCAACAGACGTCGCTGACATTGATCCGATCACTCCAAATCTTCTCCTTATGGGGCAGCGGGATGCATCTCTCCCTCAGGTGGTGTATGCTCCAGGAAATATGGGGCGGCGAAGGTGGCGTCACTGTCAGAACATGGTGGACCAATTCTGGATACAGTTCACAAGAAACTACTTGCCTACTCTCCAGACCTGGCAGAAGTGGTGAAAAGCTTCAGAAAACCTGGAAGTAGACTCTGTTGTACTGATCGTAGATCCACAACTCCCTAGAGCTCAGTGGCCGATAGGCAAAGTTCAGAAGACATTGCCCAGTAGTGATGGATGTGTGCGGACTGCTGAAGTAATCATTGACGGTAAAACTTATCTCAGACCTGTAGCCCGCCTGATAGAGTTGCCTGCTCTAGAAGGTAACACTAAAGACATTTAGAGAATTCCTTTGATTACCCATTTGCTGCTCAAATGTGGGGGCGGCTGTTGTGAATTCTCTCCTTTTAAGTTTAAGTTCATTATGTGTGTGACGTTTTAATTATGACTTACGTAAGTAATGTAGTGCAGTGTTTACTGCGTGTATGAGTTCAGCTTATCTGTCTATTCACTATCACTCCAGCTAGGCAGTCAGATCGTACGCTCTCACTAAAGTGCAGCATTTATGCACAAGAGAAAGTTAATGACAAGTAAGTTAATTCAGTGTATATTGTTATTAATGAAGATCGTTACACTGTATTGCAGCAGTATTAGCTTTGCGATCTTTCTGTGTGTAATTTGATCCTGTTTAACGAGCGGATTTGTCCCGCTAGCTTCGCGGCTAATATCGTTAATGTTTATTAAAGTTATTTGCTCCAAGTTTAACATTTCTCAGTTAGATCATATCATTCTGTGGTCGCCATTATTACTGCCTGTATTACTCATTACCCTTTATAATTCATATTTTGTGGGTTTTCTAATCTTTATTACACTGCAGCTCAATATTGCTGACTCATGCTGATATATTACTCAGTCATATTTATATATCAGTTCTTTATGTAAGTTGTTTATCATTCAGTTTGTAATCTGTTAAATTGTTGATTTATATTTAGAAAATGAATATTTATTTCTGTTATTTTATTTATTTCAGAAAACTACCTCAAGTACACTTCCATGTGTATCTGGTCACTCTTGTATAATAAAAAGTTAAAATCTATTTGATGACTCCGACTCCCTGACCAGAGTTCTGCAGCGGTCAATAACATATACACCAGCTTTCAGTGGGGCAATCCCCAACAGAGAGAGTATTTAACGCCAGGAGAAGCAGGAGCGAGGGAGAGAAGGACTACTGGCTGCTACACTCTTGGATGCCTCTTCTATGACTGAAGTGAAACTTGGATTATTTTGTGGCCGTTTTGTGCCTGTCTGCACACCTTTTTGTTATAATTATATTAATAAAAGCAGTCAGTAGTCAAGCCGACCCTGTCCTCCTCCATCCTGACAAACGAACTCTGTTACAGTGACCAATAATTATTATTATTATTATTATTTTTTTTACTTTTTAAAGTGTTTCATGATCATTCTCACCTTGTTGCTGATGCACAAACTGTCTCCACTTCTGCTACTGAAAATAAAAAGTAGATTTTTTTTTTACAGTAATGAATGTCACATCTAAATCTGTAGATGGTGACAAATAAGCATCTTTTGTTACAAGCGACTTATTGAATCACTGGCTCAACTGGTTCATCGAAAACAACTTGTCATTCAGCAGAAAGAGAACAAAAACAACAGTATATAGTAACTTAAAGGGTTAGTTCCCCCAAAAATGAAAATTTTGTCATTAATTACTCACCCTCATGCCGTTTCACACCCGTAAGACCTTTGTTAATCTTCGGAATGCAAATTAAGATATTTTTGTTGAAATCCGATGGCTCTGTGAGGCTTCCATAGGGAGCAATGACATTTCCTCTCTCAAGATCCATTAATGTACTAAAAACATATTTAAATCAGTTCATGTGAGTACAGTGGTTCAATATTAATATTATAAAGCGACGAGAATATTTTTGGTGTGCCAAAAAAAAAAAAAAAAGACTTATATAGTGATGGCCGATTTCAAAACACTGCTTCAGGAAGCTTCGGAGCGTTATAAATCAGCATTTTGTTTTGTTTTTTTGGCACACCAAAAATATTCTTGTTGCTTTATAATATTAATATTGAACCACTGTACTCACATGAACTGATTTAAATATATTTTTAGTACATTAATGAATCTTGAAAGAGGAAATGTCATTGCTCCCTATGGAGGCCTCACGGAGCCATCGGATTTCAACAAAAATATATTAATTTGTGTTCAGAAGATTAACGAAGGTCTTACGGGTGTGGAACGACATGAGGGTGAGTAATTAATGACAGAATTTTCATTTTTGGGTGAACTTCAACTAACCCTTTAAGCTATATTAAAAAAAAAAAAAAAAAAAAAAAAAAAAACATTAGTGAATGAAATGTCATTAATGGCAAACCAGCATATGCTTGAACTCTAATAACAAGCAAATAACATGTGTCGAATTAACAAGTTAAGCAAACATTTAAATTTAGCAAAAACTTACAGGCTCCACTATCAGTCACAGGATCGATCAACAACAGCAAGAGGCACGGTCTACCAAACACTCTACAGCTGAAATGTAAAAAAAATATTAAACATTTTGTGTGTAGCGTTAGTTTTCACTAAGTGTCCAAATTAAAAACAACTAACCTTAAAACGTAAAAAATCAATAAATAAATTTTAAAAAAAAATCTTAGATCACATGAGGGGCAAATGAAACAAACTGGGCATTAAATTGACAAATAAAGTTAAAAAACCTTGACAATACAAAACATACATCCAAAGTAATCCAAAATTACATATGTGAAAAACAATGACTAAAAGTAAAGTTATAGCTCTTACCTTTTCCTCCAAGAACTCCCGGTTGACTGATGATCGTTGTTAAGAGATTTTCGGTTTCCGAAGGTGGAGCATACATGAATATTCATGAGTTTCTCAGACATGCGCGATTGCACATGCAATTGAGAATTTTAGTTCACATTGTATCTCAGCACATTAGTGGATTATTCCATAAAGATATATATTCTCAGCATCACGGCGGACTTATGCCTAAACTACAGTTGTTTAATTACTTTAGCTAGCCTAACAGTTTATAATGTTCTTTAGTATGCACGTTTTGTGCAGTAGTTTATAAATAGCCAACCTTCAGCTATCGTCTACATTGGGTTCAGCTTGTGCTCTTCCTTTGTATCTTGCGATGTAGCAATAAATGTGTCTGTTGACGTAATTTTTTGTAACCTACAGACTACTGATGTGATGAAACATTTGTTAGTGTACCTGTACATTCTCTGGTTTTCTGAAAATGTTGCTGAAACCATAGGCAACGATCGATTTTTCATTGGTTAAATCAATGGAGAATATCTTGTATTTTTCCGTGGGTGCTCGACCAAAAATATGAGATATTCTCCATTGATTTAACCAATAAAAAATCAATTGCAGCTTTCAGGCATGATTATCTTCACCTTTTTATAGTTTATTTGTGGCCGTTTCTATTGTGTTATTTTATCCACCAATCACTGCACAAGTTAAGGTTACGTATGATGACGAAAACACGTTAGTGCTGCTAACCCTCCCGGAACCCATAAAGATTGCAGTGCAGTGCCTGCAGTTCGAAAAAAACATTTTTTGAATGGAAGTCTATGGGAGCACTCTGCACTCGGCCAATTCTCGGCCATAGTGAAATCGCCCAAAAAGAGGCGGTACTCCACAGAACGTGATTGGTGCTGATTGGACTATATCCTGAGGCAGAACAAACAGCCTATCAGTGACAGCTAGCGTAACACTGTGGTTGAGGGGAGGGGAGGGGGGTCCACCCCTTTCTCACTTTGGTGGTGCTGTCGCCCTATTGCCCTAATGCGGCAACCGCCCCTGACTGAGCCGCTACTAATCATTAGATATCAGTGAGAGCATTACTGGTGACAATACGGAAGTGACTTTTGTTTGGTTGGTAACATAGCGTAATTTGCGTGTGTGACATGTCCCCACCACTTTTTTTTTTAGGGATATTTTGCTGCTCAGATAGCCTATAATGCAAATGAAACATACAATTGACAATAATTTGTGTTAAATAAGAAGCAATCTGCCACTGGAAAAAAATCATGTCGCTGTTATCAGTGGCGGAACTCTCTTGTAGCTCGTGCACAGACTTCATGGGCTCTATCGCTAATGGTGTTGCGGCAACTCTCTATTCTTCTTTCTAACGAAATCATTAACAAGATGCACACAAACATGTCCCTGCTCTAGAATATTTATATACATTCATTAATGAACATCTTTGGTCTTATTGAGGAAAAAAAAAAAAAAACTAATCGAGGCAGATTAGAACCACTGATAATTAAAACCCGGAATGTCTGACTCGCATTACGTAAATTCTGCCACGTGAATTTTTTGGGGGGGAAAAAAAGTCAAAACATATATCACAAATCCTCGAATAAAGATGGGATTATGGCCTTGATTTGCTTTTGATTACTGGATGCTTGGTATTGTAGGACTGATGCCAGAGTGCCTGGACCAAGAAAGGGCTACTCTTTGAGAAAACAAAGTCAAAGGGAAATTAACATTTGAACTCTCTCTTGCAAAATAGCATCCCCACCCGGGACGCAATCACACTGAGTCAATCACACCTCAGCATTTGCCTTAATCTACATTTCACTCCCTTCACCCTCTTCCCCATCTCTTCTCTCTACATACAGAGATGACCTAGAATTCACCCAAAATCTATCTGGTTTAATGTGAACAATCATCAAAGGAATGCTATACAATGTTTGGTATTGTTTGAAATGTCTCAGTGCAACTGGTACAATGGTCTCGTCTACATAAAAGTAAACCAAAGGCAAAGGTATTAAATGTTTTAAGAGTTTTAGAGATACTTTGGTTGCAACCATGGGTGTGCCTCTTTCCCAGGGTCTTTCATCTAAATTACCTCCTGTTCCACAGCAAGGTGCGGACCCCTGAGGTCTGTGACCCTAGTCAATGCAAATTCTGATTGTAAGTTCATGCCCCGCATTGGGGGATGTTTTGTCTTGGTCTGAGTATTTAAAGAAATGTGGCAAAAGGCTCAGGGGCTTCTGTATTCAGATGTGCCCTCATTGCTGGGTGTCCAGGACACCCAGTAATGTGTATTTTCCTAATGTCAGGTATTCATCTTGCTCTATTTCTGAGGATTTGATGTTTGTACTGATCATCTTTGAATTGATTTTGTAATTGGCATGATACATTTACCTGACTAATAAATTGTCACATTTGACTTTATTCTGATTTACTCTGAAATTATTGACTTCAGTAGATTCTGATGTATCCATTGTTACCGCAAATCTGCGTCAGGTTAGTAACGGACTAAAGTCCAGTTGAGTGGAGCATAGGCACACTAACTGTGATTTTAGAGCTCCGACTAATGCTTGGCATTAGTTCAAGTGTACTTAGACTGTAAAGGCTAAAAAGGGAATTTCCGTTTAGGCAACAAATGTTGATCGACCAACCTAAATAGGGTGAGCCTTACCTCTGTTTATTGTAACGTTACTCTAGCTAAGTGTACATGGTAAAACCATGGCATAACCAAACCAAAGCTATTATAAGAGAAGTAATATTGGTCGACTTCCCTGTAAATAGTGGTTATGACCTCTGACTAGAGTTAATGTTACTTTAATTCAAGTGTATACAGATCTAAGGGGACTACACAAATACTTTTAGACAGAGCAAGCATGAAAGCGGCCTTCTAAATAGTATAGTCAATTACCTCTGTCTAATGACCAAGACTGGCGAGTTTGTGATCGTGGGCCCGCATATTAATGAATGGCCAGTGCGAGGACCCTGTGCGACACTGAGAACCGAATGAACAAGTACAATAAGAGTAAAGAGTTAAATAGAATATTCAAATGTAAAGCTAAATTATTATACAAATGACCAATAATCAATTGACATTTTAAGCTAAATTCGAGGTCATAATAACATGGAGTCAGATAAAAGATTATTTGGAATTAAACTACTTTGCCACGCTGAAAAGACGGAATGCGCAAGAAACCTTCCCCGCCCGGTGGGAAACCGCCATTGGGCCGATTGGGCGGGCCTTACAGTATAAAAGTGTGATTAGTGAGACAGTAATGATATTTTGTTTTTGAACAAAAAGATGTCCCCTAATATATATATATATATATATATATATATATATATATATATATATATATATATATATATATATATATATATATATATATATATATATATATATATATTTAATAATTATTTTTAAGTTTGTTACAAAGTCATCCACAAACATTTTGGCCTGGTCCTGTTCCCACCTGCCTCATCCCTCCCCTCTGTGTTGCCTGGTCCTTATGGAGTCCAGACCTCCGTGGTCAGCTCCAAACTATTCCCCTGGAATATTTTCCCACCCCAGATGATTCCTGTCTGCCCTGGTCCTCCCAGTTGGTACCTCCTTGGACCCGTTCGCCCAGTGTGGACTCCTGGAGTCCTTCATTGTTGTAGTCCTGTTTGATATGCAGAGTCCTGTTCCAGCAAGTTGAGCTTCCCTCTCCCTGCCAAGCAGCAAGACCGGTGCAGTGCCTGATTCGTGCCCTGTGAGTCTAACTACGTGTGTTATGTGATCCTGTCTGGCTCTCGATGCATCTATTGGCCTCGTGCTGCACACCAGCCTGTTTTCACCCTGGGCTGATCTCAGCGGCCATTCCCTCAGCTTGCTTGTCATCGTGCCTCATCCCTACCTACTGTATGGACTGTGTTCACCTCCTCACCCTCAATATCTTAAGTCTTGTCAATAAACCTGTAACACTCATCCTGCGTTTGAGTCCTCCCTCATAGATCCCTGACAAGAGTGGCCCCCAAATTATTTGCACAAATGTAAAAATACTATTCAATGTTTGTTTTTGTTTTTTCAAGAACATGAAATCTAATGTTAACAAAAGCTTTCTATTTCAATACTGTTCAAACTTTCTGTTTTGTGAATCCAGAAAACAGGCACTGTATCAGTGTTTCCACTTTCATTCAGCAGCACAATTGTTTTCAGCACTGATAATAGTAAGAAATGTTTCTTGAGCAGCAAATCAGCATACAAGAATGACTTCTGAAGGATCTTGTGACACTGAAGACTGGAGTAACAGGAAAAACAGACATTTAAAATATATTAAAATAGAAAACAAATCACAATTTTACTGTTTTGCCTATTTTTGATCAAATAAATGCAGCTTTGCTGAACCTAAACATAAAGAATTTTATTGCAGTTGTGAACAGCAATATATCAGCCTATATATCAAAATGAACAAGAATTTCAAGAATACCTAGAATAGATGGGCTCAAAAGTGTTCCTTATAACATGTCAAAGAAACCTAATCCATGGATATTGACATGCAGCCAAATCGTGTTTCCTGACATTTATATGTGCCTGATTTTGACGCCAGGGAAATACATAAAGCAAATCTGCCGGTGAACGCTTTATATAACTACAATATATGTATGTCTAAATCCGAGTGATCACTTATGTTATATATATCATCATATTGTCCAGCCCTAAATCGTGAAGGGGGTCATCAGCTGCTGTATAACCAGGACTCGCGCTGGCAAGACTACAGTTCTCATTTGGGTTGAGTCGAAGACAGCCCCCAGAAATGAGATTCATTGGCTGGGAATCATTGAGCTTTTGGTATAATTGACCCTGAGCCCCATAGGTGGCTGAGGAGGAAGGATCAGTGAGATATTAGTTCGGCCTCTGACTGGGCTAAAACAAGCCAGTAGTTGAGGTAATTTCTCAGAGGGGAGAGAAGAGCTGTGCCGCGCAGTCATTGGTTCATTTCATTACATTTATTAAACCAATGGCAGTGCAGATGCACTGCTGTGATTGAAAAAGGTCTTCAGTAATTGGAGAAAATGAGTTTTCCCCATCGTGTCTTAGTGACACAGTACAAGTGAAGTATCGAAAGGGAACTGCAAATCCATGTTTCTCTGCCTGGAGTCCAGTTGTTTCTGTGAATTGCAGTGATCCATTTGCTTCTTTTTTCTGTAGCTTTTGGCAGTCTGTAAAAATATTACCTCATATTTTGTACAGTAAACTGCAAAGCTCTTTCTCTTTTTGGATGTGTTTTTTTTTTTTTTTTTTTTTTTTTTGCAGCAGCAGCATTCACGCTGAAAACCAATATTGCCACTCAGTCTTTTTACCACTCACCGGGCATAACCGCATTTAAAATGGTTCGACGGTGAACGGTCACATGCATATTCAAATTGACGTCAGTTATTACCATCGTACATCTAGCGAATTTATTCATTTATTTATTTTTATTTGATGTGCATTTAAATGCTATATTACACTGACATTACAAATTAAATTAAATTAAATTAATTAATTAATAATACATTAAAGTACACATTTGTGTCTGGGTGTTTCCAAAGGCTGGGGATCAAGTGACCGTAAATTTGACGTTTTTTTTTTCTGCCACGATTACATGATCTCTGCCATGAAATTCATGTGTTTTTTCTGTTTTTCTTCTAACATTTAATGGATGCAAAATGTAGTTTTGATCGCATGGCTTTCTTCCACCCACATTTGTATTGTTGACTGTACGATTGGAAATGTATTTTCTTGCACCTGAAATACATTTTTAAATCAGAGGCGGATCTAGAAAATTATTTATATGGTGACAAAGGGGTGGCATGAGGTCTATGAGGGGCGGCAACACCAAAGCAAGTGCCCATGCATATAGTTTTTGGAGATTTATGGCCTGACATACACAAGTTGTGTTCACAAATATTGCATTACCACAAAGTAATCATCTATTCTGTTTAAAAATAAAAAACAAGATTTCAATATTGTTGAGATGGGTCCAACAAATGAAGAGATTTAATTATAGCTAGAAGTGTTAAATGGCAACTAATGTGAAGTTCTCACGCTTTAGCAGGTAGAAATGTGTTAGAACTTGAAGAATGTGTTGCAGTCTGTAAGAGGTGTTGCAAGGCAGGCTGCAACCAAACTTTCTATTTTATGCTTTGCAGCTTGAGCTCGCTGCAACAGGAAACTGAATTTATAAGGGCTGTACTTCTATGTACAGATTAGGATCTCTGTTATATATATAGGAAAACATGCATCAGAAGTTTGCCGCACCTCGGGCGAAGATTTTCTCACTGTTATGTTATGTTTTTATTCTAAATTGTGTCATTAAAACAAAGCCATTGTATTTGGTGATTCGTAAAACCTCTTTATAACAAGTCTCAGAGTGAATTAACCTATTATCAAAACCTGAATTTAAATGAATTCCAACAAGCCTCAAGAGCACTGGATCCTGACTGAGCTGATGTGGACTTCTTGAAATCTCTAATTATCGTGCAATGTTCTCACTCCAAACAATCAGAAGGTAAGGCCAAATATTTTAATGCTGAAAAAGAATTGTAGATATATGTGTTTGATAGATTAGTGATTGAGGGGAGTAATAAATACAACAATATCCATAATGGAACCAAGTCAAGACACTATATGAAAAACATCAACAGATTCTAAATGAGTCTGAGCTTGTATCAGTTTTATTAATATTACATAGGCTACTTCGATGGCATGTATCACGTTTTAGTGCAAGTTAAAGAGCAACAAAAACTTTTTCCACAGTTCTGTGAACAATTTTCGAGTTTCTGTTATTGACAGAGGTGGAGAATGTCTGTGTGTGTTCACCCTAGACACACCCTGTCAACCACATTCTCACACACACACACACACACACACACACACACACACACACACACTATCAACCACATTCTCACACACACACACACACACACACACACACACTATCACACACACACACACCCTGTCACACACACACACACACACACACACACACACACACACACACACACACACTATCAACCACATTCTCACACACACACCCTATCAACCCCAGGTAAAAAGGAAATATATTTAAATTGCGCTTTTAGACATATAATAATAGACTTAATATATTTAAATTATACTATACTAAGTGCATATTAAATAAGGATTTTTTAAGCATCTTTGTAAAATTGATTTATGATGCATTTCAGAAGTAGCCTATTACAATTACAGTTTTTTTTCGATTGCTAAACGACAGTGGAGCACAACTGGAGTCAGATGTGCAAAACTCTAACTACAGTCTGCACTAGCAGCAGTTCATGTGGACCAAACTCTGAGTTCGTTTTTCATTGCTTGAACACAGTTTTCAAAACTCTACACACTTATCCCAGTGACTTTAACCACAACACTATGCACAACCACTCACTGAGATTTACAGCACTTTGTTCAAATGCTAACACACTGCTGTCAAAACTGTAGAACCAACACATTCAACACAGAATAGATTTCAAGCCTTGTGCATCTTTCAAACAGTTTGAACAATTTCAGCTGAAAGGCTTCATAGCAGGTAATATTTGTCTTCAAAGAACTTGTTAGTGAACACACTTTCACATGATGTATATATGTAACTCATTAATGTAATTCCGTAACATTACTACAGTTCTATTGAAGGCAAACTGCTAATTTTCAGTTTACCTTCAATAGAATCTGTAGTAATGTTACTAAAGTAATGTAAATAAACCATGTAGAAAGAATGTCACTACTGTAATTCTTTGAAGAAAATATTACTTTGTAGGGGCTAAGTCACTGCAAAATTGTTCAATCAGCAGTGTTTGAAAGGCACAAGGCTGAAATCTAGTTCTGTATTTGAACTGTGTTGGTCACAGTTTGACATGCTAGTGTTTTTACTCTCAGTGTGTAAATCCACAGTGAGTGACAGTGTGTGTTAAATCTCAGTGAGGGATAAGTGTGCACAGTGTTTCGCTGCACTGAGCCTGTTTTCAAGCAATGTGTTAACTGTTTAGCTCAGGTGACTGTTGGTAGTGCAGACTGTAGTTAGAGTTTTGCACATGTAGCTCCAGTTGTGCTCACTGTTGTTTAGCAATCGAAAAAAACTGTAATATATGTAAATTATACTATACTAAGTGCATATTAAATAAGGATTTTTAAGCATCTTTGTAAAATTGATTTATGATGCATTTCAGTAGTAGCCTATTACAATTAACATATGTAATGGACAACATCCTTCTGAGTAGTATAACCTTTTACAAGTACAAATAAGTAAATCTGAACTACATATTACAGATTTTCTCGATTGCTTAAACACTATAACCAGGCTTTTGAACTAAAATTTCAAAACCATAACGCCATTTATCAAAAAGCACACCCATTATCCCTAAACTAATAAACACCTATTCCCCTGTTTTGACACATGAATCAGATTTGTCACTGCAAAACTCTATACACAAATCCCTTCATTTCTCATTGCCTACACCATGTGGTCATTTAGAAAGCACTAGCATTCAATATTGTTCACTCAAGTCAGCGTAGCTTGAGCTCAATTAGCACACAGTTACCCATGTGGAAACACTAAGAGTCAAAATTTATCCACACACCTAATCAGAACCTTCAATAGAGAGATAAAAGAGTCAGTTCATTCAGTTTTGGAATAATGGATCCAGAGAGACGTGATTGAAAAGTTCGAGGACACCAGAGAGGAGGAGGAGGAGGAAGAGGATAAGCAAGAGCGGTAAGGAGTAGAGAAAGAGGTGAAGGAAGAGGAAGAGGAGGAAGGACAAGGATGAGGATGAGGGGCAAGGAGACAAGGAGTCTCAGATAAAATTTCGTGCCACTAGTTGACCATGTCCTTGTTCATGGTATGACTCTGAGGGAGGCTGGGCAATGAGTTCAGCTAAACATAAGTTGCTTCACCATCGCCTCGGTCATAAGAACCTACAGGGAGGAAAACAGGTAAGTGTACCTCAGTGTACTGTAACTTTTGAGTGCTGGACTCTGTTACAACACATGCATGAAACTGCCTTACATACAGATAGAGTTTCTGTCTGCTTCCATTTTGTAAAAAGGATGTGTTACAGTTACAGTAATCAGTACTTCTATCTCTGTAGGACACAAGAGACGATGGAATGGAAGAAGCCTGACGAGACATTTCAGTTGATGTGTGCCAGGGGTGGATCAGGCATGCAAGAGGATTTTACCCCGCTGCCAGTACAGCCTGTGATGTTGATGAGATTCTCTGACCTGTCCCAGCCCAAAGATGTGATGCTGGGGCAGGAAATTTTTTGTTGTTGTTTGGTGTATTGTACAGTACAGTACAGTACATTAAAGGGATAGTTCACCCAACTAAATGAAAATGTGATGTTTATCTGCTTACCCCCAGGGCATCCAAGATGTAGGTGACTTTGTTTCTTCAGTAGAACATGATGATTTTTAACTCCAACCATTGCAGTCTGTCAGTCGTATAATGGGAGTGAATGGGAACTTGGATCAATAAGAGTCGAAAAACGTTGCATAGACAAATCCAAATTAAACCCTGCGGCTCGTGACGACACATTGATGTCCTAAGACACGAAACGATCGGTTTGTGTGAGAAACCGAACAGTATTTATATCATTTTTTACCTCTTAAACACCACTATGTCTAACTGCGTTCAGCACTTGCTTAGTGAGGTCTGATCGTGCTCTGACAATGACAGTGATGTCTCACACTCATTGAAGTATATGCGCGAGACATCACTGCCATTGTCAGAGCGCGATCAGACCTCACTAAGCGAGTGCTGTTCGGTTTCTCGCACAAACCGATCGTTTTGTGTCTTGAGGACATCAATGTGTCGTCACGAGCCACAGGGTTTAATTTAGATTTGTCTATGCAAGATTTTTCGACTTTTATTGATCCAAGTTCCCATTCACTCCCATTATTCGGCTGACTGCAACGGTTGGAGTTAAAAATCATCATTTGTGTTCTACTGAAGAAACAAAGTCACCTACATCTTGGATGCGCTGGGGGTAAGCAGATAAACATCACAATTTTCATTTTTGGGTGAACTATCCCTTTAAGGAATAAAAATGTGCAAATGTGTATACACATGTTCATCATGTGAAAAGTTCCTTGAGAGGGAGAACCACAAGTAACACAACTTATTACCATTTTTGTTTTTGGTTTTTGTAGTATTGTTTTAAATTTATCACACCGGTGTGTAAGACTATGTTGTAGTGTGTGTGTGTTTTTGAGGGCTTGTGTGTGATGTCTGAGGGTAAAGTTTGGTTTTTCAGCAGGAGTGAATGGTTTTGAGTGCAGAGCTTCATTTTGACCTGAAAATAGTATGTTTGGGGAATTGGGTGAGACGTTACGGATTTGTGTTTACTGTTCTGAGAATATGAGGCATAGTTTCAAGAAATGTGTTTAAGCAATCGAGAAAAACTAATTTCATGGCTATTATGGCTATACTTAATAATAGTTGACAAATGTTTATAATACATTATAAGTTGGTTGCAAATGTTAATTTTTTTTTTTTTTCAAAATATTAAAATAGTGAAATATTGAATATATTAAAATTCTATATATATACACGTTTAAAATATATTGCAGTAGGCCTACACATGGTTATAAAGTACATTTAAACCCACTAAAAGCTTAATCATTTTGCTATGTTCTTAAAGTACACTTTAATATTAAATTATACTTTAGGTAAGAGTTTTCTGTAAATACATTAATTTCACTAAAAGTATGCTTGTGTTAGCATATTTTTTTTTTAATTAGCAATGTACTTCTATTATACTTTTTAGAAATATATTAAAAGTATCTCAAAACAAAAATATGCCAAAGAATTCTGTCTCGGTGCTCTTTGGGTGCAAAGGATAGTTCAACTCGTAAAATGAAGGATGGTCCAAGACACTCAAATATTATAGAAAACTTTTTAAAAAGCCTTTATTTCATCATGGCTAAATATTAAAACAGGTGACAAGTACACAGTCCTGCACACCTACGCGTTGCGGCTGATTTTGCCTTCACACCCTGACAAAGGAAAAATCAGCCGCAATGAGGTGTGCAGACTTGTCACCTGTTTTTATGTTTTGGCCATGATGAAATAAAGGTTCAAGTTCAAAGTTCAAAGATTCAAGTATATTAAAAGTATGCTTGTGTTTAGCATGCAATTCAATACATTGTTAATGCACTTAAAATAAGAATGCTGGGAATATAAATGTATTATTAACATACTACTTGCAATTCAAGTATATATTTTTAATACATTTAATATTGGGCAATTCCAGCGTTATGGACATGACATTTGGAGTCAAAACTTGAAATATAAACGCTCAAAGAATGCATTTAATAGCAACATATTGAACCTTCTATTTATATATTCATAATCCCTTACTAAAGGAGTCCAGATATTAGAAAAATATCAGTCTATACAATCGTTTTATATTTTAGATGAGGGAAATTTTTGGGTGACAACATATTTTTTTTAGGAATGCTGTGAATTAGGCTACACTGCGCAAACCAAAAGTAATACTGCCCACCGAATGAAGAAGGGTTGGCTCTCCACAGAGAATAAAATAATAATTTTATTTCATTTTTCGTGTTCGCATAAATGAGGAAAAAACAACGTTACGGATGTGACCGTTCTGAAAGCGGCACAGACTGCTTTAAAACTTTCACAGAGACCTCAAGCAGGCATTTAAACCACCAAATATTGAAATCTGGGATACCAGTATGTTAAGACTGCACAATTTATCAACTTTTTATTAAACTTTATACTCTGTATTGCACAAGGTTATGGATGTTGACAAAGCGTGTGCGTTTTTCAAGAATCACTTTAGAGACCATGATTTTCCTTCTCACAGAACTGCTTGCTGAAATACATTGACAAATATTAATGTTTACCATAAAGCAGTTTAAAATCGCGTGTTTTCCCCACAGTCACGTGAAACGATTGACGTACACTATTGTCAATCGCAATCATGTAGGTTTATGTTTTGTGTATGAATGATCACACGGATTTCGGCTAGATTTCATAGTTTAAAGCGGAGTCTTGAGTCGAAATGATCAAACTTTATTTCAAGTCAAAATTATTGCAGTCTCATTATTTTTATTTTGTCAGCTTGATCGCGCATTGTGATCAATAGGCTGTTCATTTTTTAACCAACAGGTAAAGCCGCGACATCCCGAGGGAAGTGTCCTACACTGTAAAAAATTACCGTGATTTTAACAGTAAAAGACTGTAAAAATGCTGCGGTGAAAAACTGTTAATTGGTTTACAGAAAGTTTCCATACTATATACGGTGAATAACTGTAATAGATCTAACGGTACATTTAATGTAATTTTACGGTAAAATACCGTTAAATTCACAGTTTTTGAAAGTGAAAAATAACAATTCATTGTAAAATTTACAGTGAAAAAACGTAAATTGACATTCCCACAATTCCCTGCGTGACACTTCACATTTTATATATTTTCGTTGAAATAACTGTTTCTTCTTAGTTTTTCTCATTTTTTTCTAATCAGTTATGTACATTAGGGTTTTATGTTACATCTAATGTTGTTAAATTAATGTTTATTGCATTTTTAAAATTTCATGCATGTTACCATGATGGTGTTTAGTGTGTGTGTGAATGACACTGTGTGCACCTTCTATATATTAGTATTGTCCTTCTCAGCTTGTGGAAAAGCTGCTTGTGATGAACTTTGATTCATCATGTGACTCTTATCACCACTGTGTTTGGTGACTGTCAGTGTATTATAAAGGTACAAAACAGATATTAGTACTTCATTAGGTTGGTAAATTAACATTATATCAGTTAATGAAATACGTTATTTTACCGTAAATTTTACTGGGATTTTTTTTACAGTGTACTGAAATCCAATGTTAAATATACATATTTAAAATGTAAAATTCACATGTAACTCCGTAAGTATGTTTACGGTTTGATGTCATTTTTACAGTATTATTCTGGTAACCACAGCTGCCGGTATTTTTCCGTAGAAACAACAGGATTTTTTTTACAGTGTATGAGACACAATGATCTTCTATAAGTTGTACTGTATCATATAGGCCTTAACTTTTGATGTTCATATTTCGTTCTGTAACTGAAGATCGGTTCATGTGCACCTGATGCGCTTGATCTGCAGCTAATCTGTCACGCGCCGTAGGCTATTAAAGAGCGACATCTATTGTTTAAATTTTGTTATAAGATCGACTGAATTTGAAAGTTGAATCTTTTATATATATATATATATATATATATATATATATATATATATATATATATATATATATATATATATATGGCACAAAGAGTATTGCGATTATTGGATATGTTCTGATATATACGGTAAGCCTGAAACAGATCACAGCAATATTAAAAAGCAAGTCATAGGATGTAATATGAAGCGTCCGTAACGCTTATTATGGTTGTTCAGAGCAAAGTAGTTAACATGAATTGTTGATCCTAATAAGCATCAACATAATTTAGCTGTGCATATAAAGTTTCAAGTTATTTGCATTTATAATTGTTATATGACATAAACTTAATCTTTAAAACGTTACGGACGTGACAGAGCACTGAAGCGTCCTGACCTCTTTATTCCAGCCCTTTATAAATTCATCAGGCAAGTGCTGTTATGACGAAATGAGTGTATTTATTTCTCAGGCATGCCTCCATCTTTCTACACAATGCTTACTGTTAAAATAAAGTTTAAAAAGGGGGGTCTTTGATCCTTTTTTTGAAAGCATGAAATATGGTTGGTTGAAAATTTAATTTAAGCATTGTTGCTTACCACATATTATACTGTGGATAAACAAGGCAGGTTTCTTACTATTTCTGTTAGAGCACATTCATACAATATATTACAGACCTAAATAAAAAGGGTTTTGATCTTTTGGTAAAAACTTTTTTTTTTTCATGGTAAAGATGACCTTTGTGTGGAATTGCCCTGTTACGTCTTTTTCACCTGGGACCACATACTCACATATACACACCTTATCAACCACATACTCACATATACACACCTTATCAACCACATTTTGCTATGTTCTTAAAGTACACTTTTAATATTAAATTATACTTTAGGTAAGAGTTTTCTGTAAATACATTAATTTCACTAAAACTATGCTTGTGTTAGCATTTTTTTTTTTTTAAATTAGCAATGTACTTCTATTATACTTTTTTTTAGAAATATATTAAAAGTATCTCAAAACAAAAATATGCCAAAGAATTGCTGCACGGGATATGAGTTCCGTCTCGGTGCTCTTTGGGTGCAAAGGATAGTTCAACTCGTAAAATTAAGGATGGTCCAAGACACTCAAATATTATAGAAAACTTTTTAAAAAGCCTTTATTTCATCATGGCTAAATATTAAAACAGGTGACAAGTACACAGTCTGCACACCTACGCGTTGCGGCTGATTTTGCCTTCACACCCTGACAAAGGAAAAATCAGCCGCAATGAGGTGTGCAGACTTGTCACCTGTTTTTATGTTTTGGCCATGATGAAATAAAGTTGTTTTTTTTCTTTTTTCTAAAAGATTCAAGTATATTAAAAGTATGCTTGTGTTTAGCATATTTCTTAAAAGTGTAATATTTATTACCAATGTACTTCTAGTATATTTTTTAGAAATATATTAAAATGCAATTCAATACATTGTTAATGCACTTAAAATAAGAATGCTGGGAATATAAATGTATTATTAACATACTACTTGCAATTCAAGTATTTCCCTTTCGAAGGGAACTCAACTCTGCGTTGCCACGCTTTGGGGAACGTCACACGTGACTCGGTGTCTGAAAAACCAACTATCCAACAACGCCAATGCTCATTGGCCGGCGACAGCCTATGACGTCATAGGGGCGCGACCCGGATGTATAAAAGCGCGCCCGCGGGAGCAGTCATTATCTTTTCGTCTTTCAGGGACTGCCTGTGTCTTGCCACTGTCTGATTTCGAACTGTGAGTATCTGAAAACTATGTCTGAGGGCAAGAGTTTTAGGAAGTGTGCGGATCCTTGTCCGAGGTTTCTTACCCCGGAGGATCCTCACACCCTATGTGTGTTATGTCTGGGAGAAGAGCACGCACGGTCAGCGTTTGAGGACGCTGGCTGTGAGCTGTGTGAGCGTTTTCCCACGAGAACGCTCCGTTCCCGCCTGACGCTCTTCTCGAGGGGAGAGACATCTACACCTGTGCCCGGAGGATCTGGTCCTGCTCGTGCTGAGGCCGAGCGGCGGCTGCATTCATGGGGGTCACAGGTGGAGCTCGCCGCTAAGTTTGAGAGAGGTGTCACGGTCTCTCAACCTCAAGCGGCGGCTGGCGGGGATGAGCTTCTGGATGACGATGATGCCATCCCCTTGACATCATCGGATCCAGGAGCGAGTGCTCTTCTGGCTGAGAGCCCCCGAGAGCAGGAGATGGCTTTGGAAGAGGGAGAAGTGACTGAGGTTGCTTCTTTCCCTTCCAAGCCTCCCTGTCCAGCATATGTGGAATTATTGGAGGTTGTGGAATGCGCTGCAGGCAGGCTGCAGCTGCCATGGCAGCGCGTCAGGAGAGAGCCCGTTCGTGGCAGATTGGACGAACGGTTTCTCTCCGACCACAACCCTATAATTCCTGCGAGCCTTCCATTCCTTCCCGACCTACATGTTGAGGTGGGGAAGGCATGGAAGAACCCATACTCGGCCAGGATTCATTTGCATCAGCGGGGGAATTTCGCTGATGTGGAGGAATTGGGCCAGCATGGGTATGTGTCGATGCCCCCCATTGACGAGACGTTTGCTAACTATCTCGCCACGGGTAGTGCACCGACACTGAAGGCTCCGGTTCTGCCATCTAAACCCCTTAAGATGACATCCCATTTGAACGGCAGAGCATATGCTGCTGCGGGCCAGGCTGGTGCTGCTGAAGGACCTGGATCAGGGGCAGGGTTTGTCCCCTGATGCGGTGGCTGAGCTGCGCCAAACCACGGATTTGGCTCTCCGTGCCACTAAGCAAACGGCCGCCTCGATTGGAAGATCGATGGCGGCTATGGTGGCTACGGAGAGGCACCTTTGGTTGACCATGGCGGACATCGGGGAGAAAGAGAAGGGCTCTCTCCTCGATGCCCCGGTCTCGCCATCTGAACTTTTCGGCGGTTCCGTTGAGGCGGTCGTTGGAAGGTTTAGGGAGGCGAGGGCGCGCTCAGCAGCGTTTAAGAAATGCATACCGCTCAGGTCCGATTCTGGGCCCAGACAACCGGGAGGCTCTGGTCCGCCTCGAGCCGAGGCTCAGAGGCAGGGTCAGAGATCCAGCGTCGCCGCTCGAGCACCTCCTCCACCTCGGAGTAAGTCTCAGAAGCGGCGGGATGCGAAGAAAAGGAGAGGTGATCTGAGGGAGGTGATCAATCAGCGGCGTGATCAACGCCGCTGATTGCTCTCCTCTCTTGGCGAGGGAAGGTTTGGTACTTTCCTTCGCCCCTTTTCTTCGTCCTCCCGGGATATGTTTTTAATTCTAATCTGTGCACGTTCAGGATAACACCTTTGAACAGTCAGGCCGGTGGCCGGCCCATGATGAAACTTTTTCTGAAGGCCCGCCTTCTGGCTTGATAGTGAAAAGGTTCGTAGGCTTATGGAACCGGGGATATCATTCTTCTACTGTGAAAAAACGTGGAAGGAATCTCTGGTCTTCAAGCCGTGGGAAGGTAAGACAAGGTCTGATTTAATCGCTTAAATGTTCGACCTTGTTTTTATTCCTGTATTGTTTCCTGAATGTGTAACAGTAAATATGTAACAGGGGTTTTTTGGGCAAAAAACTGGAGTGTTGAGACTGACTGAGCGAGCCACAGAATGGCTGCTGTTCAGTTTTCTCTCTGTATGTTCTGCCGTTCGACTATGGTCAGTATAGTTTGAGCTGGGGCTCATCACTTCAGTTTATGCGCTTGTGGCGATCCTAACTGGCCGCCCAGCGCGATGGCTGTGATCTTTGCTGTATTTCGAGGTAGAGATCAGGCTTATTATAGCGCCTGTGTGTTTGAGTAGGCCTTGTATGTTGTTTGACCAGGCTAGAACTAAGTGTATGTATGGTGTATGTTTAAACAATTCCCATATGTATTTTAGTTTTTGGCTTTCTCCTGAGGGAGTGGTTGAATTTTTTGCCCAGATTATCCCATTGCTTATGTAGGTGCAACGATGAGTGTAACAGCTAGGTTTTAGACTGCTTTGTTAGAGACCTGATGCTGTTTCTCAGGTGGTAGGCCCTTATCTTTGCGTATATAAGTTTATGCTATTAATGTTGCTAGGCCCCACTCTCTAGAACATTCATGCTGAGAGGAAAAAATATTTTCTTCCGAGCCACTTGATATTTTCAAGTTTGAGTTGACTATGCCAGCTTTTTAGCTCTGTCCTCTAAGGCTTGGAACAGATTTGAGAATCTGTAGCAATGATTTTATTTTTTCTCTCTGTCAAATGGCATGTATTTCAAAGTTTCCTTTGAGTTCTAGACGTTTGCCCTACATTTGGTGTGTGAGCTGATATGCTGCCACAGGTTGGCACCCGCTTATGATAGTAGGCCTTCTTAAAAGCGGCCTCTATGTAAGTGCTGGTGAATCCTTTCCCCAGTGTTACTGAGTGCATCACCTGTTGGATTGCATACTCAGGGTAGCTAGATCACTTTTGAGAAAAGTTAGTATCTGTCAGCTCCCTTTCAGTTATCTGTTTATCAGCTATATTGCATATAACGGTGATTGTAGGCTAGACTGTTCAGCCTCCTTCTAGTTAGCAATAGTTTTATACTGCTGTGTAATAGATTTCAGTCTGCTCACATACTGTTTTTGGTTTTTACACTGCTTCAGGCCCTGCAGCATGTTTGTTTGAGGTAGCAGGCTCAACTAGCCTCCCTTAAGCCATGTTGGTTGTGTATGGTTCCCGTTAGTCACAAAACTTAGGGTACTTTGCCTGTTTGGAAAGTGTAGCCTAGCACAGGTAGCAGTTAGCTTCCCGTAGTTAATTGGGTTTGAGCTGGTTCCCTGTAGCTTGGTTCCCTGGAAATTCACGAACTGAAGCCACGTGTCATTGAATCGGCAGGCCCCTTCAGGCCTCCTTTTTAGTTTACATGTTGGCACAGATTGTGTTTTTCTGTGCGGCTCTGGTTGAGATGTCAGTAGTGAAACCTTAATGAGGTTTGGTTTAACCTATTGTTGCCTCTTTGAGTCGATGATTCTAGTTGAGCTAAGAGCCACCTAGCGCTTAGGTTGGATCTTTGTGCTCCTGGAAACGGCCACGAGACTTACGCCATGTGTCCTGGAGGATGCTAAGCCTGCGGGCCGCCTTTTTTGGACACACTGGTGTTTGTTTTGGGTGTATTTCTCCCTGAGAACTAGTCATATACACTTTCGCTGGCCAGGGGCCCAAGTGGTAGATTCAACCCCCTTTTTTTTGCGGGTTGTTTACCTGGCTTGGGACCTAAACACTACCACGAGCTGATGCCACGTGTTTATTGAGGTTATAGGCCTTCCAGGCCTTCCTTAATATGTGTTGGCGTACGCTGTACTCCTCTTGTTTAAAGAGTAAAAAGTGTTTTTTACTGAGTACACTGCTTGTCGGGTTGTGTTGGGTATAGTCTACCTGTTAGGTGAGCTCTGCGCTTCCCCCTTGGGGTTGGGGTTTGTAATAGTGCTTAGCTCCCTAAGCTGATTATGATGGTTAGGCCTTCATCAGGCCCATCTTAAGAATCAGCCCTAGGCTGGTTTGTGCTCCCCTTTCAGGGTTTTCAGCGCACAGCCTCCTCAGTGCGTTAATTAAGCACTGGGTAGATCCTAGGTGAGCGGATTATCTCCCCTCGATATGAGGGTTCATAGCATTTAGCTGAGTCCTGCTCTCCAGGATGCCCGTCTCTACGCGTGGGTCTGAGCTGGTTTCTGCCTTTCTGCAGTCACTCTTACCTATTTTCTTCTTCAAGAATGCATTCTAGAGGCTCTGTATTCAGACAGGGTTGGCCTGGACTAAGTCTGTTCCCCTAGAAGACCAGGTCGGCCTCCCTGGTGGCAATGAGGGTGACCCCGTTCCCCTCAAGAGTGGCTGGCCGAGGTTCCCTTTGGTTCCTTGGCCACATTCCCTTAAAGGGACCACTTTTTCCTTCGGGAAAGTGGGTCCCGGACGCCTTAGCGATTTCTTTAGGCTCTATTTGTTGAAAGAGAAAGGTAGAAGCCTTTTGGAAGTTCAGCTTGGGCTGTTGGCCAAAGGGAATGCTGTCACTGACAGCCTGGTGTGACCCGAGGGGGAGTTGCTGAGCAGTTCGAGAACTGCTTTGAGACCTTTGTTTCAGCCATATTTTTTGGCAGGCACTCTCCTTAATCATGGCGGCGTTGGTATATCGTTCCCAAAGCGTGGCAACGCAGAGTTGAGTTCCCTTCGAAAGGGAATGTCTCAGGTTATGTATGTAACCATAGTTCCCTGAGAACAGGGAACGAGACTCTGCGTTCCTTTGCCATGCTTCAGGCGGCCTGCTGGGCAGTCCCTTCAAGACGATGGATAATGACTGCTCCCGCGGGCACGCTTTTATACATCCGGGTCGCGCCCCTATGACGTCATAGGCTGTCGCCGGCCAATGAGCATTGGCGTTGTTGGATAGTTGGTTTTTCAGACACCGAGTCACGTGTGACGTTCCCCAAAGCGTGGCAACGCAGAGTCTCGTTCCCTGTTCTCAGGGAACTATGGTTACATACGTAACCTGAGACGATTTTTTTATACATTTAATATTGGGCAATTCCAGCGTTATGGACATGACATTTGGAGTCAAAACTTGAAATATAAACGCTCAAAGAATGCATTTAATAGCAACATATTGAACCTTCTATTTATATATTCATAATCCCTTACTAAAGGAGTCCAGATATTAGAAAAATATCAGTCTATACAATCGTTTTATATTTTAGATGAGGGAAATTTTAAGGACGTGACAAAAAAAGTCACTAAGTTTTAGGTGACAACATATTTTTTTTTTTAGGAATTCTGTGAATTAGGCTACACTGCGCAAACCAAAAGTAATACTGCCCACCGAATGAAGAAGGGTTGGCTCTCCACAGAGAATAAAATAATAATTTTATTTCATTTTTCGTGTTCGCATAAATGAGGAAAAAACAACGTTACGGATGTGACCGGTCTGAAAGCGGCACAGACTGCTTTCACAGAGACCTCAAGCAGGCATTTAAACCACCAAATATTGAAATCTGGATACCAGTGTGGTAGGACTGCACAATTTATCAACTTTTTATTAAACTTTATACTCTGTATTGCAAAAGGTTATGGATGTTGACAAAGCATGTGCGTTTTTCACGAATCAATTTAGAGACCATGATTTTCCTTCTCACAGAACTGCTTGCTGAAATACATTGACAAATATTAATGTTTATCATAAAGCAGTTTAAAATCGCATGTTTTCCCCACAGTCAGGTGAAACGATTGACGTACACTATTGTCAATCGCAATCATGTAGGTTTATGTTTTGTGTATGAATGATCACACAGATTTCGGCTAGATTTCACAGATTAAAGCGGAGTCTTGAGTCGAAATGATCAAACTTTATTTCAAGTCAAAATTATTGCAATCTTATTATTTTTATTTTGTCAGCTTGATCGCGCGGACTGTGATCAATAGGCTGTTCATTTTTTAACCAACAGGTAAAACCGCGACATCCCGAGGGAAGTGTCCTATGAGACACAATGATCTTCAATAAGCTGTACTGTATCATATATGCTTAACTTTTGATGTTCATATTTCGTTCTGTAACTGAAGATCGGTTCATGTGCGCCTGATGCGCTTGATCTGCAGCTAATCTGTCACGCGCCGTAGGCTATTAAAGAGCGACATCTATTGTTTAAATTTTGTTATAAGATCGACTGAATTTGAAAGTTGAATCTTATATATATATATATATATATATATATATATATATATATATATATATATATATATATATATGGCACAAAGAGTATTGCGATTATTGGATATGTTCTGATATACGGTAAGCCTGAAACAGATCACAGCAATATTAAAAAGCAAGTCATAGGATGTAATATTGTAATATGAAGCGTCCGTAACTCTTATTATGGTTGTTCAGAGCAAAGTAGTGAAATTAATTGTTGATCCTAATAAGCATAAACATAATTTAGCTTTGCATATAAAGTTTCAAGTTATTTGAATTTATAATTGTTATATGACATAAACTTAATCTTTAAAACATTACGGACGTGACAGAGCACTGAAGCGTCCTGACCTCTTTATTCCAGCCCTTATAAATTCATCAGGCAATGCTGTTATGACGAAATGAGTGTATTTATTTCTCAGGCATGCCTCCATCTTTCTACACAATGCTTACTGTTAAAATAAAGTTTAAAAAATGGGGGGTCTTTGATCCTTTTTTTAAAAGCATGAAATATGAAATATAAAAACTTTTTTTTTTTCATGGTAAAGATGACCTTTGCGTGGAATTGCCCTATTACGTCTTTTTCACCTGGGACCACATACTCACATATACACACCTTATCAACCACATTTTGCTATGTTCTTAAAGTACACTTTTAATATTAAATTATACTTTAGGTAAGAGTTTTCTGTAAATACATTAATTTCACTAAAACTATGCTTGTGTTAGCATTTTTTTTTTTTTTAAATTAGCAATGTACTTCTATTATACTTTTTTTTTAGAAATATATTAAAAGTATCTCAAAACAAAAATATGCCAAAGAATTGCTGCACGGGATATGAGTTCCGTCTCGGTGCTCTTTGGGTGCAAAGGATAGTTCAACTCGTAAAATTAAGGATGGTCCAAGACACTCAAATATTATAGAAAACTTTTTAAAAAGCCTTTATTTCATCATGGCTAAATATTAAAACAGGTGACAAGTACACAGTCTGCACACCTACGCGTTGCGGCTGATTTTGCCTTCACACCCTGACAAAGGAAAAATCAGCCGCAATGAGGTGTGCAGACTTGTCACCTGTTTTTATGTTTTGGCCATGATGAAATAAAGGTTTTTTTTTTTTTTTTTCCTAAAAGATTCAAGTATATTAAAGTATGCTTGTGTTTAGCATATTTCTTAAAAGTGTAATATTTATTACCAATGTACTTCTAATACATTTTTTTAGAAATATATTAAAATGCAATTCAATACATTGTTAATGCATTTAAAATAAGAATGCTGGGAATATAAATGTATTATTAATATACTACTTGCAATTCAAGTATATTTTTTAATACATTTAATATTGGGCAATTCCAGCGTTATGGACATGACATTTGGAGTCAAAACCTGAAATATAAACGCTCAAAGAATGCATTTAATAGCAACATATTGAACCTTCTATTTATATATTCATAATCAAATGGACAATTTAAAAAGGGTTTTGATCTTTTGGTAAAAACTTTTTTTTTTTCATGGTAAAGATGACCTTTGCGTGGAATTGCCCTATTACGTCTTTTTCACCTGGGACCACATACTCACATATACACACCTTATCAACCACATACTCTAGCAACACCCCAGAAACTGCATAGCAAGTGCCATAGTACCCATACAGGTCCAAATAAAATGTTCTAGTCAAAAACATATATTCTCTTCTGACAATCTCTGGCCTCAGATGACACATACAACATAACAAATACACAGACTACTGCACTGCCCAGTGAACACTAGTGAGATCATATAACACTGTAACAAAAAACTGGGATTCAGGAATTATTTTGCATCTCAATGTCTACTACATAATACAAAGATAAATACAGCAATGAGCTTCTGGGGGAAAAAAAAATATTTTAATTTTAATGTAAAGTGATCTTGCAGTAGATGAAAAGCATGAAAAAATTATATACTTGATATGCACCAAAAAAAGAAAAAAAGAAAAAGTAAATTCAGCATCCTCTGCACATTTGGCCAAATTTCCTTACAGTATAGCCTACAGTACTATACCAGTATATTGGTTTTCTGACACAAGACTATATCTCTAGGCAGTCATTTCTTAATTCTGAAAAAAATACAGTACACATAAATAATGGCTACAAAGAAAGTTGACAGTCACAAGTTTGAGCGTGTACAACATGTGCTCCAGTTTACTGTATACAGAAGAGTGAAATTTCCCTCATCTAAAGTACTGGTACTGAGTACTGTAATTATACTGTATGTGTAAGTTTTAAACCCGTGTAAATGATTCTTTCAGATCTCTCTCAGATTTT
The DNA here is from genome assembly GCF_018812025.1 of Megalobrama amblycephala. Taxonomy (NCBI): domain Eukaryota; kingdom Metazoa; phylum Chordata; class Actinopteri; order Cypriniformes; family Xenocyprididae; genus Megalobrama; species Megalobrama amblycephala. The sequence continues at coordinate 8,864 of NW_025953448.1, read as the reverse complement.
GACTGGTGTGTCATCTTTGTTTTGAGAACTGAACAAATGGTTTGGGAAACTGGGCCAATTGAATCACTTATGTGTTAGCAATCGAGAAAAACAAAAAAAAACGTTTATATACCATACCCTGCTATTAGTTTCTATGATCGGGATCTAATGCATTAGTTAAGCAATAATTAATGATTAACTTGTTCACAATTAAGCATTAGTTAAGAATGAACGCACTAGTAATTAATGATTAACTTTACATTTCAAGGGTCCTGAATTATGCATTAGTTAAGCACATATAAACTAGTAATTAATGATTTACTCGTTCACAATTATTCATTAGCTCAGCATGGACGCAATAGTAATTAATGATTAACATATAGTAAGGCATAATAACCATTATTTATAAATGATTAAACATTTGAAATATACACACTTATGCTATAAATAAACAAAAATAACCTAGTAATTAATGATTAACTGAATGTACAGTAAATGCCTTTTAGTCATTATCTACAACTTAATAAGCCATGTATTATTTTTGTGTAGTGATGTAATTATATTTCTGTGCCATTCTATTAAGTTAACTGAACAATAAACTAATTGTTTAATTACTGCTGGTTTTCAGTTATAAATTGCTAAAATAGCATAATAAAGACAATTTGACCCTCAAAGTGAAAGGTATATTCACATTAATTATGGCACTTATTGAGTGATATTCAAGTTTATTGAGAAGAAGAAGCCAATAATTAAGGCCAAAATGGCATTAATACAGTACTAATAAAGGCAATTTGACCCGCTATTCTAAAGTGAAAGCTAAATCCTCATTAATTATGGCTCTTATTGAGTGATATTCAACTTTATTGACGAGAATAAGTCAATAATTAAGGCTAAACGGCCATTACTAAGACAATTTTACCCCATATTGTAAAGTAAAAGTTATATCCTCAATGAAGGCACTTATTGAATGGTCTCATTGTTATACAAGTATTAATACATAACTTTTACAGACACAAAAGTGTAACTTAATCACAATAATTTCTTTATTAAGAAAATGTCAAAAGCGATACCAGTAGTGGTCCGAATGACGATGTGTTGCAGTCGCAGTCCTGGTGATATATAATAGTTTTGTATCAGGTACAAGCAGAATTAAGTTATTAATCCACGAAAATGCTATTTCGCTTCATTTCACTTCATGGAAATATATAAGTTGGAAATATATAGGTTTTAAAGTGTAGTTTTGTTTAACATAATTCTTTGAAACGAGTTTGCAGTGAAAGTCATGAACAGAGCAAAATGTTTTTGCATTTAATCATTTTTAGTGCTGTCAATATTGTATGTTTCAGTGTCTGAAAACATAAGTAAATATATGTGTTGTAGAAACACACTTTGTGTAAAAATATTCTCATGCGATTACGTTGCAGAATAACTAAAACCAATAGTAACCAGACCATATTCTGGTCAATAAACTTGAATATCACTCAATAAGAGCCATTATTAATGAGGATTTAGCTTTTACTTTAGAATACGGGGTCAAATTGCTTTAATTAGTACTGTATTAATGGCATTTTGGCCTTAATTATTGGCTTATTCTGCTCAATAAACTTGTATATCACTCAATAAGTGCCATAATTAATGTGGATATACTTTTCACTTTGGGGGTCAAATTGTCTTTATTATCAATTTATAACTGAAAACCAGCAGTAATTAAATATAACTACTAGTTTATTGTTCGGTTAGCTTAGTAGAATGGCACAGAAATATAATTACATCGCTACACAAAAATAATATATGGCTTATTAAGTTACTTATTCAGTTAATCATTAATTAATAGGTTATTTTTGTTTATTTATAGCATAAGTGTATATTTCAAATGTTTAATAATTTATAAATAATGGTTATTATGCCCTACTATATGTTAATCATTAATTACTATTGCGTCCATGCTGAGCTAATGAATAATTGTGAACGAGTAAATCATTAATTACTAGTTTATATGTGCTTAACTAATGCATAATTCAGGACCCTTGAAATGTAAAGTTAATCATTAATTACTGGTGTGTTCATTCTTAACTAATGCTTAATTGTGAACAAGTTAATCATTAATTAATGCTTAACTAATGCATCATTCTGGACCTTTAAAATAAAGTGTTACCAGATGTTCTTATTAATTTCATGTTATTTCATCGGATGGCAAAAAGATCTTTATCCATGATGAAAGTACAGTGGGGGGTCAAAGAATCAGCTCGCCAAAAAAAATTACTAAATGCATCTCAGACATATTCGGATGGGATTACATTTCTCAGAGGACTTCTGAGGTAGCCGAGAAGCAGTAATTGGAAAAACAATTCATAAGTGAACTTGGCTGCGCTGTATGGCAAGCCGTTTTGATTTTTATTCATTCTCAGCATATGAATTCTTGATATCAACAATTCAATTTTCACTAGTAAAAACTATAATTCTTGATATCTGTAATCGTATTTTCACTATGTCACCATAGGCTGCCATTCAAATTCAATTGTTGATATCAAAAATTGATTTCTTACTAGTTGAAATACCAATTTGACATATCACATTCTACTAGTAGAAATGTGAATTTTTGATATCAAGAATTAATTAATTAATTAGTTGAAAAGTCACTTCTTGATATCAACAACTGAATTGCTACTAATAAAAATGTTCATTTTTGATCTATGAATTTTTTATTTATTTTTTTATTTTTATTAATATAATTTCAGATATCTAAAATGGCTTTCTTACTAGTAACAATCACATTCATGATATCAGAAACTAACACTGTCACTAGTGACAATCAAAAAATTAACGGTTTGCCGTAGCGCTGTTTTTGACTCCCAAAGAACCAGTTCATAAGAATCATTTGTTGCAACCATCATGCAACAATGCTAACATTTATATTTTATTCTGTGATAATTCTGGGGTGGCAAATCTTTTTCATAGGGTGGCAGTTGCCACCCCGTTAGATTCGTCCCGTTTTAAATATATTTTAGATAAATTAAGGTTGAAACAAAGTATATTTTCAGATTCAAAAATATATTTAATTGAGCTTCACTGTTTACATATATATTTAAAATATATTTTGGCCAGATAAAATAATTTTTTCCCCGTATCTGTTGGTGTCTATTCACACTGTCATAACATTTCCTTTTCGTATCATTTTAAAGTGGTGTCTCACCTGGGTCCTTGCGTGTATTCGGTATGTTAAGAAATGAAGTCGTCTGGTAAGGTCTTCAGTTGAAGTATGAAGCCAACTGTGTTCTTTGGTCATATTTATACCACTGTCGCACCCACAAAATTGCACACACACACACGCACACACACACACACACACAGAGAGACAGAGGTTTGTTTTGCTATCTTAGTGAGGACATTGCATAGACTACAACTGATTTTATATCAGGTCAATGATATTTTCTATCCCCCTACACCACCCCTACTCCTAAACCTACCCATCACAGAAACATGTGCACATCACTATATTTATAGTTTTTCTCAATTGCTAAAACGCTAAAACCCATTGGCTGAACAAAGTTCTCAGTTGCCTGACCTCATTTAGCTAATTGTGCGGTCTGTTGTCAATACCTTAAACCATTTCACATGGTAAAACACAATTTGCAGATCGCACTTAGACTTTTCAGCAAAACTCTAAACACATTCTCATTCTCAAAACACATTCTGCACTCTAATGCACGTCATCCATACTGGTAAACACAAGTGGCAAGAATCTAATACAAATAGAGAACACATGTCATTGATTGAACACAACCACTCAAAATTGATGTAACCTTTTACAAATGATGTGACACAACCAATATGAGCCAGTTCAGAGAGCAAACAGGTTGTTGAAGGTGGGAAGGAGAAAGTCTGAGAATGGATAGAAGAAACAATGTGAGAGGATGAGGACGAGTCCGTATGTGAGGTGGACGACGAGAAGAAAGAGGAGGGCGGCAAGAAAGAGGAAGAAGAGGAGGAGGAGCAGGAGGAGGTGGGCAAGGAAGAAGAGGAAGAGGAGGAGGAGGAGGGCAGGCAAGAAAGAAAGAGGAGGAGGGCAAGAAAGAGAAAGGAGGAGGGCAGGAAAGAGAAAGAGGAGGAGGGCAGGAAAGAGGAAGAGGAGGAGGGGGCAAGGAAGAAGATGAGTAGGAGGAGGAGGGCAAGAAAGAGTAGGAGGAGGAGGAGGAGGAGGGCAAGAAAGAGGAAGAGGAGGAGGGCAGGAAAGAGGAAGAGGGGGCAGGAAAGAGGAAGAGGAGGGCAAGAAAGAGGAAGAGGAGGAGGGCAGGAAAGAGGAAGAGGAGGGGGCAAGGAGGAGGAGGAGGGCAAGAAAGAGGAAGATGAGGAGGGCAGTAAAGAGGAAGAGGGGGAGGGGTGAGGAAGAGGAGGAGGGGCGAGGAAGAAGACGAGTAGGAGGAGGAGGGCAAGAAAGAGTAGGAGGAGGAGGAGGAGGAAGAGGAGGAGGGCAAGAAAGAGGAAGATGAGGAGGAGGAGGAGGAGAAGGAGGGCAAGAAAGAGGAAGACGAGGAGGAGGAGGGCAAGAAAGAGGAGGAGGAAGAGGAGGAGGAGGAGGAGGAGGGCAAGAAAGATGAAGATGAGGAGGAGGAGAAGGAGGGCAAGAAAGAGGAAGACAAGGAGGAGGAGGAGGAGGGCAAGAAAGAGGAGGAGGAGGAGGGCAAGAAAGAGGAAGATGAGGAGGAGGAGAAGGAGGGCAAGGAAGAGGAGGAGGAGAAGGAGGGCAAGAAAGAGGAAGACGAGGAGGAGGAGGAGGAGGAGGAGGAGGGCAAGAAGGAGGAGGAGGGCAAGAAGGAGGAGGAGGAGGGCAAGAAAGAGGAAGATAAGGAGGAGGAGGAGGGCAAGAAAGAGGAAGAGGGCAAGAAAGGAGGAGAAGGAAGAGGAGAAGGATAAGGAGAAGGATGGCAAGAAAGAGGAGGAGGGCAAGAAAGAGGAAGATGAGAAGGAGGGCAAGAAAGAGGAGGAGGAGGAGGAGGATGGCAAGAAAGAGGAAGATGAGGGCAAGAAAGAGGAAGAGGGCAAGAAAGGAGGAGAAGGAGAAGGAGGAGGAGAAGGAAAAGGATGGCAAGAAAAAGGAGGAGGAGGGCAAGAAAGAGGAAGATTAGGAGCAGGAGGGCAAGTAAGAGGAGGTGGAGGAGGAGGAGGAGGGCAAGAAAGAGGAGGAGGAAGAGGAGGAGGAGGAGGGCAAGAAAGACGAAGATGAGGAGGAGGAGAAGGAGGGCAAGAAAGAGGAAGACAAGGAGGAGGAGGAGGAGGGCAAGAAAGAGGAGGAGGAGGAGGAGGAGGGCAAGAAAGAGGAAGATGAGGAGGAGGAGAAGGAGGGCAAGGAAGAGGAGGAGAAGGAGGGCAAGAAAGAGGAAGACGAGGAGGAGGAGGAGGAGGGCAAGAAGGAGGAGGAGGGCAAGAAAGAGGAAGATGAGAAGGAGGGCGAGGAAGAGGAGGAGGAGGAGGATGGCAAGAAAGAGGAAGATGAGGAGGAGGAGGAGGGCAAGAAAGAGGAAGAGGGCAAGAAAGGAGGAGAAGGAAGAGGAGAAGGATAAGGAGAAGGATGGCAAGAAAGAGGAGGAGGGCAAGAAAGAGGAAGATGAGAAGGAGGGCGAGGAAGATGAGAAGGAGGGCAAGAAAAAGGAGGAGGAGGAGGAGGAGGATGGCAAGAAAGAGGAAGATGAGGGCAAGAAAGAGGAAGAGGGCAAGAAAGGAGGAGAAGGAGAAGGAGGAGGAGAAGGAAAAGGATGGCAAGAAAAAGGAGGAGGAGGGCAAGAAAGAGGAAGATTAGGAGCAGGAGGGCAAGTAAGAGGAGGTGGAGGAGGAGGAGGAGGGCAAGAAAGAGGAAGATGAGGAGGAGGGCAAGAAAGAGGAAGATGAGAAGGAGGGCAAGAAAGAGGAGGAGGGAACGAGGAAGAAGACGAGTAGGAGGAGGAGGGCAAGAAAGAGTAGGAGGAGGAGGAAGAGGAGGAGGAGGGGGCAAGAAAGAGGAAGATTAGGAGGAGGAGGGCAAGAAAGAGGAGGAGGAGGAGGAGGAGAAGGAGGGCAAGAAAGACAAAGATGAGGAGGAGGAGAAGGAGGGCAAGAAAGAGGAAGAGGAGGAGAAGGAGAAGGAGGGCAAGAAAGGGGAAGACGAGGAGGAGGAGGGCAAGAAAGAGGAAGAGGAGAAGAAGGAGGGCAAGAAAGAGGAAGACGAGGAGGAGGAGGGCAAGAAAGAGGAGAAGGAGGATGGCAAGAAAGAGGAGGAGGGCAAAAAAGAGGAAGATGAGAAGGATGGCGAGGAAGATGAGAAGGAGATCAAGAAAGAGGAGGATGGCAAGAAAGAGGAAAATGAGGAGGAGGAGGGCAAGAAAGAGGAAGAGGGCAAGAAAGGAGGAGAAGGAAGAGGAGAAGGATAAGGAGAAGGATGGCAAGAAAGAGGAGGAGGGCAAGAAAGAGGAAGATGAGAAGGAGGGCGAGGAAGATGAGAAGGAGGGCAAGAAAGAGGAGGAGGAGGAGGAGGAGGATGGCAAGAAAGAGGAAGATGAGGGCAAGAAAGAGGAAGAGGGCAAGAAAGGAGGAGAAGGAGAAGGAGGAGGAGAAGGAAAAGGATGGCAAGAAAAAGGAGGAGGAGGGCAAGAAAGAGGAAGATTAGGAGCAGGAGGGCAAGTAAGAGGAGGTGGAGGAGGAGGAGGAGGGTAAGAAAGAGGAAGATGAGGAGGAGGGCAAGAAGAGGAAGATGAGAAGGAGGGCAAGAAAGAGGAGGAGGGAGCGAGGAAGAAGACGAGTAGGAGGAGGAGGGCAAGAAAGAGTAGGAGAGGAGGAAGAGGAGGAGGAGGAAGGCAAGAAGAGGAAGATTAGGAGGAGGAGGGCAAGAAAGAGGAGGAGGAAGAGGAGGAGGAGAAGGAGGGCAAGAAAGACGAAGATGAGGAGGAGGAGAAGGAGGGCAAGAAAGAGGAAGAGGAAGAGGAGGAGAAGGAGAAGGAGGGCAAGAAAGGGGAAGACGAGGAGGAGGAGGGCAAGAAAGAGGAAGAGGAGGAGAAGAGGGCAAGAAAGAGGAAGACGAGGAGGAGGAGGGCAAGAAAGAGGAGAAGGAGGATGGCAAGAAAGAGGAGGAGGAGGAGGAGGAGGGCAAAAAAGAGGAAGATGAGAAGGATGGTGAGGAAGATGAGAAGGAGATCAAGAAAGAGGAGGATGGCAAGAAAGAGGAAGATGAGGAGGAGGAGGGCAGAAAGAGGAAGAGGGCAAGAAAGGAGGAGAAGGAGGAGGAGAAGGAGAAGGATGGCAAGAAAAAGGAGGAGGAGGGCAAGAAAGAGGAAGATGAGGAGCAGGAGGGCAAGTAAGAGGAGGTGGAGGAGGAGGAGGAGGAGGGCAAGAAAGAGGAAGATGAGGAGGAGGGCAAGAAAGAGGAAGATGAGAAGAGGGCAAGAAAGAGGAGGAGGGGCGAGGAAGAAGACGAGTAGGAGGAGGAGGGCAAGAAGAGTAGGAGGAGGAGGAAGAGGAGGAGGGCAAGAAAGAGGAGGAGGAGGAGGAGGAGGGCAAGAAAGACGAAGATGATGAGTAAGAGGAGAAGGAGGGCAAGAAAGAGGAAGACAAGGAGGAGGAGGGCAAGAAAGAGTAGGAGGAGGAGGAAGAGGAGGGCAAGAAAGAGGAAGATGAGGAGGAGGAGAAGGAGGGCAAGAAAGAGGAAGACGAGGAGGAGGGCAAGAAAGAGGAGGAGGAGGGCAAGAAAGAGGAAGATGAGAAGGAGAAGAGGACGGGAGGAGGAGGAGGGCAAGAAGAGGAGGAGGAGGGCAAGAAAGAGGAAGATGAGAAGGAGGGCGAGGAAGATGAGAAGGAGGCAAGAAAGAGGAGGAGGAGGATGGCAAGAAAGAGGAAGATGAGAAGGAGGGCAAGAAAGAGGAAGACAAGGAGCAGGAGGGCAAGAAAGAGGAGGAGGAGGATGAGGAGGAGGAAGAAACCAAAAAAATTGAAGGAGAAATATTACATTTGTTTTGAGATTAAAATGTACTTCTCCCTGAGAACTATGTTTTGAACAATGTGTTTTCTGGTGTATTGTTTACTGACTGCTTGATAGTGTATATCATTTTGATCACTTTGTTTATATATATAGTGCTTGAAGATGAGGTTTTCTGTTTAATGGTTTCAGAAAATGGAGCAAGGTTTCAGAAATTGTGTTTTAGCAATTGAGAAAAACTAAGAAAAACAATAACTTTTATTGTGAATGAATGACACAGAAAGTGAGCACCGCACTCTCACTTTATAATCACAGCAGCTGTCAGTCAGTGCAGTGCAAGATCAATGATTTCAGCACACTTGTAAAAACACACATTTTATTCAATTAATATTACTAAAGTGCACAATAAATATTTAATTTTTGAAGCTTTTTTTCACATAAAAGTGTGAAAATGTCAGCAGGTAGACACGGGACACAGAGGTAAGTGAAGGTAATATGGCAGGTTTATTGTAAACAGCAAGAGATCAAAGACGAAGGAGAATCCAAGTAAGCAAATGTATTGATGTGAAAGTCTTTGATAATGTCTTATCTTTATACTGAAGTCTTTCTCTATTCCAGGGCATGGAGCAGAGCTGAAGAGGTTGAAGGCGATCGCTAGTGAAGGCAGAGAGGAATCCAAGGATCAGGTGAGTATCGACCAGGTAAGGTTGAGACCCGACAATGAGTGAAAGGGAGAAGTGCTGTTTTATGGTGCTGGTGAATGATTGCTGACAGGTGTGTGTGATTAGAAGTTGGGTGATTGGGATCTAATGACTGTAGTGGGTGGAGACAGTGGTGGCTGTGTAGACTCCCTGACAGAAAACTGATGGTCTAATTGAATTTAGCCGAGGAGGAACACTGAGGAACGTCTTTATTTATTTATTTTTTATGCTGTCTTACGTTT
>NW_025953447.1:0-64587 GCF_018812025.1 Megalobrama amblycephala | reverse complement strand
GGTGGTGTAACCACACTCTTACTCATTTTATGTAGTCTACTGTATTATATTTTACCGTATAGAATGCGGAGCAAAGATCTTTGAAACATTGTAGCCTGTAAAACATTTTAATGACTTTAAACGCCATATATAGACGTTTTACCCTCCAGGGGTTAGAGACTTTGTATTACCATTTTTAATGAGCTCAGACATGGTCGTAAATAACAACAAGTGATTCAAACTTTTATTTCAAAGTTGTTGAACATACATTGAAGAAATGCATACATAAGTAAAACAGTCATCATGAAATTACAGGTGGTCTAACCATAAAAGAAAATCTCTGCATGCTATCATGTTTCGGTCTAGGACATGATTGACCAGCATTTTGACAATTTCGCCGATGGTGGTATCATCAGCATTGTTTGAACGCAGTGAGACACAAACATCTGTTACAATTGTACACATACATACGATGTCAGTAACTCCTAACTCTTCGGTACATTCAGACATCACATCCAGAACTTTTCTTATTATTACACAGATTGGTTCTTTGGTGTAAACACACATGCTTGTCACATCAGAATTCCATGAACTTGATAGGTCTCTTACGACATCCATCTCTTTTTTGAGATTTGTTACACGTTTGGTTTCCTCCGTACAATCATCATCATCATCATCATCATCATCATCGTTAGCCTGATTGCACACGTCTTCGATGATCCTGTGCATCAGGTCAACCATCGGTCCTCTGAAATAATCTTTAAACATACAGTCCAAGATCCCTTTTAGAGGGCACTCATTGCCCATGGCACACTGGCACGCGGGGTGTCGGTGCACGGCCTCATCAGAACTCAAAGGCGGGTCATTCTCCCTCAGATTTTGTGTAGACATTTCAGAAATCCTCTGCAATGAAGATGGATTTTCAGAACTCAACTTGGTGCACGGTATAAACTTTGTCTTTGATATAAACTTTCTTCAATATCCCGTGGGCGAGTCCTTAAAACACGATTGTCCAACAGTTTACACAGTTTATTAATGGTTTGAAGTTTGGGTTTTTGGGTCTGATCCCCCCAAAATGTGAGTCAAAGAAGTCTCAGGCTCAGACAATCAGGAAAGTTGATTTTTGGCGGTCCATGTAACAACCAGACAATGCTCCTTAATCAAAGAGATGTTGCAGTAGAACAGCAGTCTGCTATGGTACAGTTGTCGATAGGTTGTGGCACCAGCTCCCTCACACAGATCGGTTAGGAAACCCAGGATGCTTGCTATACGTGAAGCTCAGCACGGTTTTTATCTGGACAGCCAATTGGGGCCGCCCTTGCCCCATGTGTGCGGGTTGTACAGGGGTTATCGTCAGGAAGTCATAAATAATGATATATAATTAACGACACAATGTGCAACAGAAATAGCAATATGTAAAAGTCCTGCATATATCACCAGAGAGAAGTTTACTCACTCATTTCACTCAATCCAGATATTTTGATTAAAAAGTCACAAGGTCAAAAACAAACAAAATAAAAAACAAGCACTTATGAATGGTTCACAATAAGATTCATAACATGCAGATTCTTTTTGTGCAGACATTTCATTTTACCATAAAAAATACGTTAAAAAATCTGTTAAATTTACGGTAAAATAACGTATTTCATTAACTGATATAATGTTAATTTACCAACCTAATGAAGTACTAATATCTGTTTTGTACCTTTATAATACACTGACAATCACCAAACACAGTGGTGATAAGAGTCACATGATGAATCAAAGTTCATCACAAGCAGCTTTTCCACAAGCTGTGAAGGACAACACTAACATATAGAAGGCGCACACAGTGTCATTCACACACACACTAAACACCATCATGGTAACATGCATGAAATTTTAAATGCAATAAACATTAATTTAACAACATTAGATGTAACGTAAAACCCTAATGTACATAACTGATTAGAAAAAAAATGAGAAAAACTAAGAAGAAACAGAGTTATTTCAACGAAAATATATCAAATGTGAAGTGTCACGCAGGGAATTGTGGGAATGTCAATTTACGGTTTTTCACTGTAAATTTTACAATGAATTGTTATTTTTCACATCCAAAAACTGTGAATTTAACGGTATTTTACCGTAAAATTACATTAAATGTACTGTTAGATCTATTACAGTTATTCACTGTATATAGTACGGACCAATTGACAGTTTTTCACCGCAGCATTTTTATAGTCTTTTACTGTTAAAATCACGGTCATTTTTTACAGTGTATTAAAGACTTTTATTGACACCATCGTATTAAATGATCTCAAGTAAAAATGTAAACGTAATGCACATACTGTATATTCAATAAGGGTCTTATTTTAATGTTGTTCAAAAATTTACTTTAAACAAATTCTAGAATTAGTATAAACCATAATGTCTGTAACATAGAGATTCTTAGAGGCGAGGGAAATTGGATCCAATCAGTATTAAACAAAAACAATTACACATATAGCATGTAACACAAAACAGAAGCAAGGACATGATACATTACAATATCATTGCACAGTTCAGGTTTTGCTATATCACGTTACCATTTTAATACATATCATCACCATGACTGATTAAACATTTAGCAGCGCTTGAAATGAATTCAGCGCAAATTAAACAACTTGTCTATTGTTAAAAGATGGTATGTAACGCAGGTACGTCGCTCCACTGAAAATATAGACTGTTTGCAGCATTCGAAGGGGTCGTCCTCTGGAGTGCGCAGTCTCTGTCCCACTCATCGTCCGAAACGTTGCTGCTTTTAGACCAAAAGTCCATTTCATATCCCTCACGGGGTTTCATCAACTTAATGAGGTGTTGGTCATGAATCGTCTTGTTCCAACAGATATTCCTGTTTCACAAAATTTTCATCTTCATGACAAAACTTGGTCAAACGAATCCTGTGTTTTTTCTGCCGAGCGTAAGGAAGATTTTTTTCCGTTTTAATATAACTTTCAACAGAAGTTTCAGGAACTTGTGGAGTAACCATTCTAGATTTGCAGACTGTTTCCTAAAGCTTATTCAGTAGGTAGGGCCTGTAGGTTTTAACTAGAGAGAATGTGAACACCCTCTGTGTCTAACCCCTGGAGGGTAAAACGTCTATATATGGCGTTTAAAGTCATTAAAATGTTTTACAGGCTACAATGTTTCAAAGATCTTTGCTCCGCATTCTATACGGTAAAATATAATACAGTAGACTACATAAAATGAGTAAGAGTGTGGTTACACCACCTTTTTATTAAATCAATTAAATGGTACGAAAAAAGAGATGCAGAGAACAGCGAGAGTGCAATTTCAACATCGCATTACACCTAAATGTGTAGAAAACACTGATTTTCGGGCAAGATGGAATGGGTGAAACAGTAATGGGTAAAACGGTAATGGAAAACAAATACGTTTAAAATTACAATTACAGACAAAAAGAATGTACATGTTAAAACACTGTATTTAAAAAAAAAGTGAATAAAATGGGAAAGAAGCATAAAATTTATGAGGACAAGAACGGTAGCGCCCCTAAACATGCGGATAAAGTCAAGATATCTAACTATTGCGAGTTGGGTATTTGAGATATCCATACCTGGGGTCAGTCTGGTTTGTGAAAGAGTTAGAGTCATGTGTGTATGTTGTTAGGCTTTGTTTTAGTTATTCATAGCTGATATTTGTATGGTTACAGTTATTTCAATGTATTTACAAATACAGTTACAGAGCTTGTCTTAATGACGCTGAAACTTTTTATTAACGACAGAGGACGTCTTGAGTCCTAATCATCTCTTGCTCTCTCTCTCCTACAGACACCCAACTGTACCTAGGGCCTGTAACGCTATCATAGTTATTTATGAATATATATATATATATATATAAAAAGATATTTTGTCTGACCTCTTTGTAAATGAAAACAAGTAATATTTAAGCAGGAGCATATATTAAAAATTAAGAGATGTTAAACAATTTTGATCGTAAAATGGCCTGAATCAACTAACCTTTCACTTAAAATAACTAATCAAGTTACTTTTTATTGAAGTCTTGTTTAGAGTACAGAGGCAATATTTTTTCACAGCTGTAACATGCTGTAACTAAGTGTAATAGTATGTAACAGAATGTACCAGAAAAACAGCGAGACTTGTTTAAAGTTTAAAATGATGTGTCCTTTGACCGCAGACAGACCAGAAAGATGAGATCAGAACATCAAAAAGAACGTCAGTACTACAGCTCTCATGTTTTCATTCATTTTCATAAATACTAGCTGTAAACTCAAAAAAATGAATTGTTGGATTTACTTAAAAAATAAATGTCAAGTGGTTCCACGCACCAATATTGAGGAATTTGTACAAAAACTATTTAGTTGAACGAACAAAAGAAATTCAAATAAAGCTGACAAACTTTCTTTGAGTAAATACAAATCATTTGAATGTCACTGTTACATAATATTTATATATGCAGTTTACTTAATAATGTTATGTTGATTACGTAAGGTGAACACATTTTTTTTTGAATAATCATTTAAATAAAAAGGATACAACATATCAGAATGCAGCCCCTCATCCCAAAACGCACTCAAAAAATAACTCATTGAACAAACTCAATTGAATTGAGAGCAGGAATTTCATCCTATAAGCATGTGTATATGAGCGCGCACAGCCTAAACACAGGCGACACTCTTCTGCATGATGGTAACCACAAAAACTCAAAAACATTACAGAAACTACTCTAAATGTCCAACATAACTGAACATTAAACACTAACATAAACTAACAACATCTTTCCCTTTACTGAAAAACACATAAAATAACACTTTAATCCCTAAATTTACTCTCCTAATGCAGTCCCTTGCAAAGCATGCTGGGAACTACGAATCCACTGCACAGTTAATTATGTCAACAATAATGTGTGCGTTTCACACAGCAATGTTAAGTTGACTGAACAAACACTTACTAAGTAAAGCTGACAATACTCAATTTTAGTAGAAACAACGCAGTTAAATTACGTTCATGTAGTTACATGAGTTTTTTAAGTAATGTGAACAAGGGTGGTTTGAGTGAAACAGTGAAAGTTCATTTTTGACCAAACTCAGAGAACAGTTTTAGATGAAGACTGCATTTGAACAAAATTAACAAATGATAAATTAACCAAAATTGGAAGCAGGGTGATAGACTGAGAGTGGGAAAAAATGGCATTTACAATCTTTTGCAATAGATCAGAAGAGAGCTTTTCTGTATTATGTTTACATTATAGCTAATTGTATCTTATATGTCGTACACACATGGTAAATTATATAATACCTGTATAATGATTGTTTGAATTTCTTCTTTACAAGGGTATGCAATGCTATAGTTCTCAAATGAGCTTGCATTTCAACAGCGTGGCATAGACTCTAACAAAAATCTATACTATAATATTTGCACGTATTCTTTAATGTTAGGCTGGGGTGTTGAAAGAAATGATTCGTTAAACACTTTAAACAGAATTGGTTTTGTCAAAGGTTCAGTCATACATCTAAAAGATGCTTAAATGAATGGCCTGTGTTCATCACACATGTGACGAATTGCAAAAACTTACACTGACAGCAGCCCGAGAGGAGTATTCGGCTAAAAACATATACAGACCGATGAATAAAATGCTATCAGCGATCTTGTTAGTCTTTATAATGTGACTAAGACCAGTGAAGGGGGTAAAAATGCCTATCACAATAAATCAAGAGTGGACTTCTGCATGCAGTATGACACTTTTCTTACATGATGTCGCTGCTTTCTTAGTTACTAGGCCTCTTGAATTTAGATGTGCTAATTTATTGTGTTCACTCAATTTGTACAAAATTGTACAAAGATGTTGTTTGAGATGTATCTATAACTTTTACTACAGTGTGTAACTTTGTTTACCCATCTCAAACTGGATGAAATCATAGCTTTCAGTGCAATGGTTAGATATGTCTCAGTCGTAATCGTTTCAAGCGCAAACAGCCAGATTTACTTTTCGTGTCAATGCTTCACGCAAACCCCCATAGAAGAGATGGATAATTGCACTACAAGATCTATCAATTTATTTTCTTTGTAACCGAGCCCTTTGAATTTCTGAAAATATCATTTCTGTATAAAATATTCTCATTGATTTGTGTCTTTGCATTGTGTCTTTGGCTTTTATCTGTAGGGGCATAGGCAATGTCAGTAAGCTATATTCAATAGTAAGCTATATTCAGTAAACTATATTCAATATTCAAATTGTTATAAACAGTTTAGACACCCTTGTACACTGGTACAACTATTTAATGTCATGTTGGTTGCTAAAATCTAGATTCTGATCTAAAGCATTACTAAAACCTTTTCAGAAAATGGTGTGCAGATATTGTATAATACATGTTGAAAAATACGTGCTGAATACAAGTGAAAATGCCATATTCTTTTTTTGTTTAATATGAAGCTTCATCCGAATGCTTGTATCGCATGATTATCATGTCTGAAACTTTAAAAAATAAGTCCTGTTCCAACACCACTGGGGAAAATCATTTTTGCCTCTATATTTCAATTGTTTAATTGTTAATTATTAATTATTATTTATTAATTTTTAGCAACATATTTGATATTATTTATATTTAGAATAATTTTATATTAAAATAGAGACAAGTTACTTTTATAGAACTAACCTGAGGCATCACAGGGTCTGAATGAAATCATTGTTTCTCTCTGAAAATGCTGGGTGATTTTCATATTGAATTATTGAAAATGTTACACAATGTGAGAGATGGTTTGCGAGACCCATATATTTTTACTCATACCCTGATAATAAAATGTCAAATGTTTGATTTATTAAGACTTTTAAAAATGTAATTTAAAAAACTAAAATGATTTAATTTGAACAGTTGTTTAATTTTAAAAGATGTAATTTAAACTTCTATATTTATGCTTTGAAAATAAAAGTTAGCTTGAACAAAATATTGTTTCATCCACCCCCCACTAACCATTGCTCTCCCCCTCTGTCACTGACACTATCATGCTTTGTTGCAAGTCACTTGGAGAGACAATGAGAAAACCATTTAGTGTTAAGTACATCAAGAAGGAACACTTTTCCCTGCTCACTGAAAGCTGTAAGATTTTTATTTTCATTTATTTGAATTTTCATTTAATTTTATTTTATTATAAAACTATAATAATTGGTGTCACTAAATTTAGTCAAGTCGCCTTTATTTACTGTATATAGTGCTTTTTACAATGCAGATTGTGTCGAAGAAGCTTTACAGTGATAACTGTTTGTTATTATTAACATCGTTATACTTTTATTTATTACCATCTTCATTCAAAGAAGAGAAAGTTTTTCACTTTTGAAAAGAGTGTGTGTGTGTGTGTGTGTGTGTGTGTGTGTGTGTGTGTGTGTGTGTGTGTGTGTGTGTGTGTGTGTGTGTGAGAGAGCGAGAGAGAGAGAGAGAGAGAGAGAGAGAGAGAGAGAGAGAGGCGGATTATAAGTATTAAAACTTCATGATGTTTAAAGGAATTACATTTCCTGATCCCTGGAAATGTAAGATATTATTATTTTCATCCAGCTAAAACTATATTATTATTTAGTAAGATGTGTAAGATATTTTTTATATTTTCATCTAGCTAAAACTATATTATTTAGTAAGATGTTTGATTATTATTATTCAGTGTAATGTGTGTAAATCTCATCCCTAATGTTCATCCCTAATAGGGTATGTCCAACACATAGAGACTTTATATCTGGAATCATTTTAAATCAAATCACTCAATATTCCTAGCTCATTTTTAAACATACAGAGATTTATTTTAAGCATCACCCTTATAGGAAGATTTATTAAAACTTTAAAGATTTTTAAGAACATATTTAAACATTTTGAACATTTTCTCTGGAAAAGGTAACAGACTAAGTGTCCCATAGAATGCAGCATGGCCCATTGTTGTCACTGCCTGGCTGGGTGTGAGCTGCTCACTTGGAAAGACCGAGAGAGAGTGGGAGAGGGATTGGATTGTTCCAATGTTGTTCATTATTCAGTTTAATATATTATATAAATATATTTTCATTTATTTTAAATAGATCTGTATTACGTGTGTGACGAGAAAGAGAGAGAGAGAGAGAGAGAGAGAGAGAGAGAGAGAGAGAGCGCGTATATTGCATTGACCCTATTGGTAAAATATTATTTTTTCTCATTGAGACGAAGAGGATGTCTGAACCTCTATTTAAAAGCCCCTGTGACGGAATGCGACACCCCCGAAATATCTGTTCAAACAACCGGGTCAAACGATCATTCACTCCCGGAGCTCACGGGTCAACATCCAGATGGACAAACACAAACAACATTACATTCATCCTAATATCCGAAGGTCACAGGTCAACAGCCAGATGGACAAACACAAACAACATTACATTCATCCTAATATCCGGAGGTCATAGGTCAATGACATCGGGGTCAAAGGTTGTGTTGACACAGTCCGGAAACGGAAGGACAAAAGGTCACACCTGTCAAGTCATCAATCAAAGGGGCCATAAATCACTTTT
Organism: Megalobrama amblycephala; assembly: GCF_018812025.1. Lineage (NCBI taxonomy): Eukaryota > Metazoa > Chordata > Actinopteri > Cypriniformes > Xenocyprididae > Megalobrama > Megalobrama amblycephala. Next base: position 56,088 of record NW_025953447.1, on the reverse strand, counting down.
TGACACATGTCCCAGGGTAATCACTACTTTTTACTTCAAAAATGACAAAAGTATAACCTTAATGTATCTGAAATTTCTAGAATTATCATTTTATGCTTGTATATTTAAGTTCAATAATTTCACTTAAATGGCAATGCAATTACCTATTAATTGTCATTTAAGTGAAAGTACTTAACTATACCACAGCAAAATCCCAGTGTTAAATGAACACCCAAAGTGAACATAAGAGTCCATCTTACCAGGTGTTAAAAGGTAACACTGAAGCAGTGTTAAAGTTAATGAGATAATTGATTGATGATTGAGTGATGATTGACAATTAGTGGAGACACCTGATGATAATAAGCAGAATCACTGAAGAAACAACAAGAGAAAAAGAGAGAGACACAACAACTACAACTGACTTCCAGCCATTAAACATTATTACACTTATTATTAACCAGTTTGATTTGATTTCTGTCATACATCAACAAAAGTTCTTACTGAGAATGAACAGATGTTTAGATGTTAATGTTTGAATGAAAGTTTAGTTTGAAGTCACCATGATGGTGAAAAGCATTTCCTTTAGTTGGGCTCTTGACTCTATTAACATTAATTTATTTCTGGCTGTTCCAACTTTGTGTTTGTAAAGCACATTTGTTATGGTCAGAGAAACTATGATCTGAGCTGTGTTTCCCAATAGTGATGTGAGCTAAAGTTGATCAATTTAGGTTTACAGTGCTTTGAGAATCACAGATATAAAGGTTGTGTTTTGATGATATTGTCTTTGTGAAATGGTCAGATTCATTGGTGACATCCAGTATTGTCAGTCATATAGATGTTATAGTATTTCTTTCTAGTAAATATGTTACCACTTGAAATCTAGAAGAGCTTTTATAATCTGAAGAACAGAGGAAAAAAAAAAAAAAAAAAAAAAAACCACAGACATCAAGAATCAGCATATGACCCTCAACAATGGTGACAATCAAACAAAGTGCTTCATGTTGTAGTGCATGATGGGAGCCACCAATCAAAACTCATCCATGGCTCCCATCATGCATTGCTGCAGGAATAAATTATGCAGCTGAATTGTCCTGTAATTTTCGTAGATTGTTCATGTTGGCTTTATTTTTCTGTTGTTTTGTTGTGACAGTAGCTTGTTTTGTGATGTTCAGAGTTGATCTGTTTGTCAGTATTTTGTATTTATTTATCGTCACCGTTCTTGAGAATCATATGCTGACTCTTGATGTCTGTGTGTGTGTTTTATTTCTTGAGTCTTCAGGTTATAAAAGCTCTTCTGAATTTCAAGTGGTAACACATTTACTGAAAAGAAATAATATAACATCTATATGACTGACTATATCACCAATGAATCTGACCATTTCACAAAGAGAATGTTATCAGCAAAACAAAACCATCATGACTGTGATTCCCAAAGCATTGTAAACCTAAATTGATCAACTTTAGCTCACATCACTATTGGGAAACACAGTCCAGATCATAGTTTCTCTGACCATAACAAATGTGCTTTACAAACACAAAGTTGGAGCAGCCAGAGATAAATTAATGTTAATAGAGTCAAGAGCCCAACTAAAGGAAATGCTTTTCACCATCATGGTGACTTCAAACTAAACTTTCATTCAAACATTAACATCTAAACATCTGTTCATTCTCAGTAAGAACGTTTGTTGATGTATGACAGAAATCAAATCAAATTGGTTAATAATAAGTGTAATAATGTTTAATGGCTGGAAGTCAGTTGTCAGCCACGGTCAAGCCAGCCGCACTTTTTTTTTACGTTCGCGCGTCTATTCCTGCACTTACAGTATGGGTGCTGGAATCGGTCTAAATGCATTTAAAGACGGCAGTTTCCTTTATACTCTTGCCGTAAAAAAAAAACGTAAAAAGGGAAAGAACATAAAGAGACATCAGATAAGTTATGTATTGCTTTTTTCCCCATCTTATTATGACTCAAATAATTTTTTTATATAAAAAAGACTTTTATTTTCGAATTTGTTCTTTGTATATGTGCTATAAATCATGTTAATTTTAATATTAATGGTAATTATTATGAATCATTTATTAATTAGATTTTTTAAAGTATTTTTTATTATTGATTTTAATGTTTTATATATATTATACATTAATTATTATACATTATGAATATTAATTAATGTTAATATGAGTTTTGTAAATAATTTATTAATTCTATTACATTTTGTTTTGGATTGTAATGTTTAATATTCGTTTATTGTTCTACATTATTAATGTTAACATTAATCTTAATAGCAACGTTAATTAATATTGATCATTAATTTACTATTAAATTTAAATTTTTTGATTTTAGTGTTTTTATATATACAATAATTATTAAACATTATTTATTAATTTTAAAGTTAATTATGATACATGGTTTATGTAAATTGTTTTATTTTTATATATAAAACATACATACATACATACATACATACATCAAAAATAAAAATTGTAAAAAGTACCTTTATAGGTTTGCTCATTCTGTCAACTGATATTTCTTCAGGGTCACCCTAGATATTACTGTACTCATTGTCAAATCATTTTACTGTACAGTTTGGGAGAAAATTAAAGTCAAACTCACCCACAATATCCATTTTCAACATTCATAAAAATGTTTTCTTTACAGGTTTGTTCATTCTGTCAACTGATATTTATTAAGGGTTACTCTGGCTAGTACTGTACCATTTTCGTATCATTTTACTGTACAGTTTGGGAGAAAATTAAAGTCAAACTCACCTCCACTATCAAAGTGCATTCAAGCCCTTGCATTGTGGCCCATTTTCAAACAATCATAAAAATCTTTTCTTTATAGGTTAGCTAATTCCTTCAATTGATTTTTATTCAGGGTTAACCTGACTACTACTGTACTCATTGTCTTATCAATTTACTGTACAGTTTGGGAGAAAATTAAAGTTAAACTCACCCCCAAACATCAAAGTTCATTCTAGCACATATAATGTCCCGATTTCAAACACTCATAAAAATCTTTTCTTTAGAGGTTTTCTCATTCTGTCAATAGATATTTGCTCAGAATGGCAATGGCTATTACTGTAATTATTTTCATGTAATTTTACTGTACATTTTTGGATAAAATTAAAGGCAAAACTCCACTATATAAGTGCATTCTAACTCTTGCAGCCCCTGCAGGAGTCGCAAGTGGGAAAAGTCATGTTGGAGTCGATTTGGTGGCAGACAACACCCTGAGGACAACCAACAGAGATGCAACCGAAGATGGAGACCCAGATGGAGCTGATGAGCTCACATGCAGCCGATGGTCCTGGTGACCAAGGTGGGGCCGGGAATCCTGAGGACAGAGGCTGAGCCGGTGGGACTGAGGATGGAGGCAGAGCCAGATGGAGCTGTAGGTGTAGGCAGGTCAATGCTTGACCAATGGGAAGCCTGAGGGATGAGGGAACCCAGATAAGATGTATGGCTGATGGTGGATCTTAAGTGTCGAAGGGCCGAAGTGGAGCAGGGGGCACAGAGGCTGGAGGTGGAAACAGGGGATCCTCTGTGCGAGAAGGAGCTGGTGGCCTGAAGACACTTGGCATCTCTTGCTGGTATGTGGAGGATGTAGAAGGCTGCAGGACAGCAACGCTGGTGGGGCTGAGGAACTGGCTGAATGAAGAGGTGTGAGAGGGAGGATGGATGGGAATTCAAGAAATACAAGGGACACTGGAGATACAGGTGCTGGAGATACAGGAGACTCTGGAGATATAGTCAGATGGTACACCAGAGACCAGACAGGAAGAGGCCCCAGGGTGGAGTCGCAAGTGGGAGGCAGAATAGCGCCCCGCTGAAAATACAGGGTAGAATCACCTCTCCAAAAAAGTCTATCAAGTTCACTTCAACAAATCCTTCAGTTCATCAAAATATTTGCCAGATTTTGACATACACATTTCCACAGCAGTGGTGTTGTGGGCAGAGTTTTTTTCCCAGCCCTCAAACTCCACAATCACTAACTCAGTGACGAATGGTGTTGCCAGCTTGCGCACCTGGTCAGACTCTGTAGGTGGTCTGGGCTACAAAACACCCTGTCCTTATCATTGGTATGGGCTTGTCTCTCATGGTGGCCGGTCTCCACTGTCTGCAATGGGCTCAAACAGCATCTCCGTCACATCGTTCATCGTTGGTGGTGGTTGGCTGGCCTCTGGCACTGGAGTGGGACTGGTGGTGAAGTCAAACAAAGGAACTAATAAGGGAGTAAATGAACACTGGAGGAAACTAGTTACATAATTAACAGACTGACAGAAACTAAGTCAAACTAAGAAACACAACACAGCAGACATGTGACACTGTAGTCATGTTGACAATTTTATTGATGCTATTACTACTTCTCTGGACCTTGACTGTTGCAACTTTGTTGCTTTCAATGGAGGATGAAAAAAACCTCTTGGATTTTGCATAAATATCATCATTTGACATAAAACAAATGTGATTTTTGGGTGAACTAACCCTTTAATATAACTCTGATTGTGTTCATCAAAAAGACAAATTTCATTGAAAAGAACATTCCTCCTTCTCTCAATGCTATAACAGGTGCTGCTCTCCCACTCCAGCCTGAGATGCAGCCTGTAACACATCAAGCATTCTCACGAAAATAGCATTCCCCTCTTCTCAAAGCTGTGACAGGTGCCTCTTACTTGCTTCAGTGCGAAACACAGCCAGTAGCACTTCAATAATTCGCCACTCAACTCCGGGCATGGCAGGCCATCCCCATGCTGTCGAGCTGGATATCGGAAATAACAGAACAAGTCTACTAGCTCCATTTCGCTCGCAGACCAACACGCTTCTTGGGCATGATTTACTCCTCAGTCTCAGGTAACAGGTCTCATGTCTTCCAAGCCAAAGTGCAGTCTCTGCTAGAAAAAGGCGATGTGGAGATACAGTAGTTCCCTCAGAATGCAGAGAGTCAGGCTTTTACAGCTGCTACTTCCTCGTTCCAAAGAATGATGGCGGTCTCAGGCCCATTCTTGATCTGTGATGTCTGAACCGGATCCTCATTAGATTAATTTATATTGGTCAATCTGAAAGACTCTGACTTTCATATCTAGAAAGCCCCCCACAAAAGGCCATTCTTGAGATTTGCCTTTGAGGGAGTGGTATACAAATATAAATTCCTTCCATTCAGACTCTCTCTAGCTCTGCATAACTTTATGAAGTGTGTAGATGCGGCCTTCTCTTTTCTGCAACAGAACAGAAAATCGGGAGCATGACAGCCTATTTCAAGTTGGGGTCTATTCATCCCCTCAATAGATTTCAGAAGCTGCTAGGCCATTTGCAACCACTACAGCACTGGTTGAAAGACATGTTCCACCTTGTGAGTGCACCTTCTTAGAGTTCGCCACCACTGTGTTCTTGGTCCCCTTGAAATCGTCCCATTTTTATTAGAACAGGATAATGCTGGGCTCTGTTTCCAGAAGGAAAGTGGTCATGACAGACATCTCCAAGATGGGTTTGGGGCCCTGTGTGACTGCAGAATAGCCTTCAGCTCATGGGTGACTCCCTTGATGAATTGGCACATCAACCATCTGATGGGATACGTTGGCACTAGATGTAGTAGATGGCACTTTGATATTTAGGGTGAATTCACCTTTAGTTTTCTCCCAAACTGTATACAGTAAAAATATATGACAATAATTACAGTAATAGTCAGGTTGACCCTGAAGAAATATCAGTTGACAGAATGAGCAAACCTATAAAGAAAAGATTTTTATGAGTGTTTGAAAATAAGACATGATGTAAGTGCTAGAATGGCCTTTGATGTTTGAAGGTGAGTTTGCCTTTAATTTTCTCCCAAACTCTACAGTAAAATTATATGCCAGAATGAGCAAACCTATTAGTGTTTGAATTTGGGACATATGTGCTAGAATGCACTTTGATATTGGAGGTGAGTTTGCCTTTCATTTTCTCCCATATTGTACAGTAAAATGATACAACAATGAGTACAGTAATATCTAGGGTGACCCTGAATAAAAATCAATTGAAGGAATTAGCTCGGCACGTTTAGAATGATGCCCCAAAATAGGCAGTTAAAATATTAATTAAAAAAAATCTATGGGGTATTTTGAGCTGAAACTTCACAGACACATTCAGGAGACACCTTAGACTTATATTTGTTATGGTATGCTGGTGTAGAGAAGAGGCAGATACGGATTTCCACAATCACACGTAATCTTTACTGAACAAAAGGCAAGGAGAACCAAACATACGCTCTATACAACATTCAAGACGGACGAGGAGTGAAGGGAGTGAGTGCAATATAAAGGGAGTGCTAACAATAGAGTCCAGGTGCTGGTGATGAGTGACGATGGGGAGCTGACGAGGGAAGTGAGTGCAGGTGAAGAAACAGGAGGATTCTGGGAAATGGAGTCCAGGGAAACAAGGGATCCGTAACAGTACCTCCCCCTCCCGGTAGGCGCGTCCTCGCGCCGTAGATGTAACAACCGGGAGGGGGGCGGGCGCCCTGGAGACCTCAAACCGGAGCAGGGGGAGGAGTAGACTGGAGTGGAGGTCTCCAGGGCAGGTCCAAGAACCATGGCGGGTCAGGAGCCGTGGGCAGCCATGGCGGGTCAGGAGCCGTGGGCAGCCATGGCGGGTCAGGAGCCGTGGGCAGCCATGGCGGGTCAGGAGCCGTGGGCAGCCATGGCGGGTCAGGAGCCGAGGGCAGCCATTGCGGGTCAGGAGCCGAAGCCGAATTGTCGCCGAGCCCAGGCGGCGCTGAAGGACCGGCGGGAGATGGCGGAACCAGCGGCTCCACCGACCGAAGCGCAGCCGGGGCTCCAGAAGGCCGCAGTTGAACACAGACGACAGACAACAGAGTGAACACCAGGGGGAGTGAGGAAGCCAACTGGAAACGAGGACGGAGGGACGGAGCGGAGACGGAGGAGTGCAGTCCAGAGGGGAGGGCAGGCTGACGAGGGACCAAGGTGTGAACGGGGGCAGGATGGAGACTTGTGAGGCTGGAGGACTGATGGGCAACGGTGGAGACGAGGGAGGTTGGAGCCAGGGTGTAGGTAATCGCCCAGAGGTCCGAGGTGGAGATCTGGGCGAGGGGCTTGAGGTGGAGGTGACGTGTAGAGACAAATGGAAGGAGGCGGGAGAGGGAGGCAGGGAGGGAAAACAGTCTTTGGGTTGGAGGATACAAACACACAGTTCATAGTAGGAGCGGCTGGCTCGGCGGCGGCTGGAGCTGAGGGCTCGGCGGCGGCTGGAGCTGAGGGCTCGGAGGCGGAGACTGGCGCTGCTTGCTCGGCGGCGGAGACTGGCGCTGCTTGCTCGGCGGCGGAGACTGGCGCTGCTTGCTCGGCGGCGGAGACTGGCGCTGCTTGCTCGGCGGCGGAGACTGGCGCTGCTTGCTCGGCGGCGGAGACTGGAGAACTTGGCTCTGCGGAGACTGGAGAACTTGGCTCTGCGGAGACTGGAGAACTTGGCTCTGCGGAGACTGGAGAACTTGGCTCTGCGGAGACTGGAGAACTTGGCTCTGCGGAGACTGGAGAACTTGGCTCTGCGGAGACTGGAGAACTTGGCTCGGCGGAGACTGGAGAACTTGGCTCGGCGGAGACTGGAGAACTTGGCTCGGCGGAGACTGGAGAACTTGGCTCGGCGGAGACTGGAGAACTTGGCTCGGCGGAGACTGGAGAACTTGGCTCAGAGAAAAAGTCTATTAGCCAGGCCGCATCATCTGGCAGCTCGCACAGGGATGGAGCGGCAGGCTCTGGAGAGACTGGAGCGGGCTCTGGAGATACTGGAACTGGCTCTGGGGATACTGGAGCGGGCTCTGGAGATACTGGAGCAGGCTCTGGAGATACTGGAGCGTGCTCTGGAGATACTGGAGCGGGCTCTGAAGAGACTGGAGCCGCTTTCTTCCTCCTCCTCCGCTTACTGGGCCCAGTAGAGGACTGTGGGTCCAGCATGGGGCAGGCAGGGAGTTCGCAGGAAAGGTATGCGGAGGAAGCCGGAGGTTGACTGACTGGCCCGGCCAACCGTGTCTCTGGATGGACTAGAGACAGACACCCATCCTGAACCCAATCCACGATAAATTTGGAATCATTTAACCATAAAATGGAATTTATGGTTTCGCTTAAGGAGAAACGATAATCGGGTTCACTAAAACGGATGGTGTCATCATCTAGTCCATCCAGAAACAGGGAGATCAAAACTGCTTCAGACCAGTCAGACAAATAAGCGAGCTCAACGAACGCCTCCACATACCTCTCCAGCGAACGACCTACCTGCAGGAGCCCGATAAGGCGATCGCTGGCTGTCAGGGTGAGAGGCGTTGGAGGAGCTGGATCCAGGGAGCCGGTGTAAGTCTCCATTATTTTTTTTTCCTTTTTTTTTTTTTTTCCCTTGTGGAAAATCCGGTCGTTTTTGGGTCCGTCTTTCTGTTATGGTATGCTGGTGTAGAGAAGAGGCAGATACGGATTTCCACAATCACACGTAATCTTTACTGAACAAAAGGCAAGGAGAACCAAACATACGCTCTATACAACATTCAAGACGGACGAGGAGTGAAGGGAGTGAGTGCAATATAAAGGGAGTGCTAACAATAGAGTCCAGGTGCTGGTGATGAGTGACGATGGGGAGCTGACGAGGGAAGTGAGTGCAGGTGAAGAAACAGGAGGATTCTGGGAAATGGAGTCCAGGGAAACAAGGGATCCGTAACAATATTTTATATCTTTATATAATATATAATATTATATATATATTATATATCTTTTAAAAACATGTTCTAGGGCACCATTTTTGTAAGAATTGTATTTGGTTTCTGTTTTTCTTTTTTGATGTAATGTAATGTTCATTTAACAAGGAAGATGTGTCAACATTAAGAGTAATGCACATGATTTTACATTGATTCATAAAAAATTAAAAAATATGCTGCCTCATTTCAGAACACCACTGCATGCCACTGATCTACACTAGATTACTGTAATGTAATGCATTACTAGCTGGTTGTCCTGCTTCCTCAGTAAACAAGCTATAGTTAGTCCAAAATGCAGCTGTTTGAGTTTTTACCAAGTCAAGAACATTTGATCATAGAACACCAATTTTATCATCTCTGGACTTCTGGTTGTACCTAGGATATCTAATTCCACTAAAGGAGGGAGAGCGTTTTCACATTTGGCTCCTAAACTCTGGAATAGCCTTCCTGATAATGTTCGGGGCTCAGACTCGCTCATCCAGTTTAAATCTAGATTAAAGACACATCTCTTTAGCCAAGCGCTCACATAATGCATCTCATAACCTTACACTCTAGTTATATCATATCGATTGCACATGATTATCTTTGCTTAATGTTATGAACAGCAGCTACGCTAATTATTCTCTATTTGCTTTTCTGTTTTATCTAGGGACACCCGTCCCGAGGTAACTAGAGAGTACATCAGTTCCAGTTGGATCCAGCCTCTTTTGGCGTGTTTTGCAGGGTTTATGATGTCACCAACCCGTTGTAGTCCAAACCAGCCGTTTTTGTAGGCATTAAACTGCCATAACTTTAAAAGACAATATCTCCGTTTGCATTGAACTTTCAGCGCTGTAACTTTGCAGATACGCTCAAGCAGCAACATTACAAACACCTTGTTAAAAAAGTGAAATCGCATTGAACCACCCCTTTAGATGAGCTCATTATTTCTGCCTAAAGTTAAACATTGTTAGTTAACTGCATGATTATATATGTACATTTCTGAAATACATTACACAATGGACACAATCACCTCTGATAACAGATCACTCTAAATAGTATGTAGACACATGCATTTTCTGTAAAGCTGTTTGAAACTATGTGTATTGTGAAAAATGCTGTAAAAATAAATGTGAATTGAACTGAATTCAGTTTACTGTATCAGGCAGACAAAAATTATTTCTCATGTAACACAATTAATTATGAGAAGCCGTAGGGGGAGAGTGCCGTGGGCCAAAAAGCTATGACTTTTTCTCCTGTTTATTGGACAGATAAGGAGTATATTTTGTTTCTTTTATTTGCTTCATAGGGAAGTTTTTTTTTTTTATTATTGTTTTGGCATTAGCTCACCCCTGAAGATTTTCCTTCCAAACTTTTTGTTTCTTTTTTTTAATTTTATTGTTTTGTCATTTGTTAAACCCTGACTTAGACCAGGGACTGTGACAGGCTGCTTTCACTTTAAAACCCAATGCATGGATCTGCTATATTGACACACCCGATATTTTCTTAACAGTTTTCCTTCACTTAACCATCTCTAGACATAACTGACTGTTTACATGGATACTCGTCAAGACGGGCATTTTGACAATTTTGTGTGTACTAGCATATTGTCTGAGAGACGGCTTTCTGTGTGCTCGCACCAAAACGATCAGCGCATGAACGGGTTAAATTGAAGGGGCAAGAGAAAGAGAGTTTTACTTGTCCTGAGACGGCTCAGGACAAGTAAAACATCAATAACAAAAATAGCTAGGGAATCACCAAAATGCAAGCATGATTCTATTACATTTAGTGTAAGTGCTGATTCATAATGGATAATAATAATATATAGGCAAGGCAATTTTGTTTGTATAGCATATTTCATACACAATAGTAATTCAAATAGTTTTACATGAAGAAGAACCAAATACATAATAAAAATGGAATGCATAAGAAATAGAGAATTTTCGCTATATGGATGAGAGTTGTTGCTATTTTTTAAGTGAGTTGCTGAATTAATTGAGTTGAATATTCTTTTAATCATGACATGTTTGCATTTTTAGATCTTTTGTTTTTTCTGTTCGAATCAGAACCAGATCCTGATACATTAAAATCTGAACCTGGTCGGTCCTTTTCAATGTTTTGGTCAAACAGGTTAGTCCCTGTCCCAAATGACACGCTTCATGTGCACTTGTGATCTTGTGGACTTACAATGGCTGCTATGTGCAGTACGTGTTTGTTAAAGTCTCCATGCATGAAATCAAAATTTAGGTTTTTCTGCATTGATCTTTATTGTAAAAAAAAAGGGGAGGAGCTGTTCGATAAGTCCTACCCTGTCTTCCAGTGGAAATTATGTCAACACATTGAATAATGCTGTGTGTTTCAAGGCACTTCAGTGGGCCTTTAAGTCTACAAGACTGTAAGGTGTACCATTTGTCATATTAGGTTTCAGAATGCACTCGTGAGTGCCTCCTTGTGCCGCACTTTTGCCAAGCCTGCAAGCCCATGAGCTCTGCAGCAGGCTTTTCCCCAACAGTCAAAGTGGACTTGGAGGAAGATTACGAGGGCTTATGGTTCCAATTGGGACAAGGGCTGTGTATAAGCTGATATTTTTTATTCCCTTCCCTCACTAACTTCTCTCAGATGTACTTCCATGTTGTACGAGTGCCCACTAGCAGAACCCTTGCAATGTATTTAATGGAATAGCCTTGATCACTCGAAATCTAATATGGAGCTGATTTATTACATATAGTTTTTTTTTTTGTTGAGTTTAACACAGCAAGGCCTTAGCAATACGGTGTGAATCAGTCCACAATTCCGTTGGTGAATTATTTTGACAATGTAAAGGGAGAGTATGTAGTTTTGACAGCTATAGCAGTTGAAATGGGTACTGCAGCCTAGATTAAAAACAGAGAGGGTTGTTTCTCCCACCCCCTCTTCCTCAGACTCTCACTCAGGTTGCCAGATTGAGGTTACACATCAGGATTGAGCACAATGGACAATGGAAGGCATGTTAATATTCCTCTGGTCATAGAGCTTTTTCAATGAGTGAATTATTATTATTATTTTTTTTTTTTGGTTGGTTGGTTGGGTGGGTAGAATCTGCAATCTCTGGCTGTTTTCCAGAGAAATTAGTTTGAACTTTGCATGTTTCCTAATTATCTGCAATTGTATTGTGTTATTATTAGGGGCCAAGCACCGAAGGTGCTTAGGCACCTATTGTTATTGTTGGCGTTCCGTACGCTTATTAGGGGCCAAGCACCGAAGGTGCGGAGGCACCTATTGTTATTGTTGGCGTTCTTTTTTTTTTTTATTCTTCTTCTTCTTCTTCTTCTTCTTCTTCTTCTTCTTCCGCTCTTGAAGTCTATGGCAGCCTATAGAACCGTTTGCGGGAAAGTTATGAAATTTGGCACACAGTTAGAGGACAGTCTGACCTATGTCCATAGCAAATTTGGAGTCTCTAACTCAATCCCTCTAGCGCCACCAGCTGTCCAAAGTTGCACTTATGTTTATGTTAATAACTTTTGAACCGTAAGGGCTAGAAACAAAATTCTTTTTTCCTCTGATTCCTTGGGTCAAGTCGAATCGCACCCTATGAACTCCTCCTAGGCCGTTACTCTGATTTTCACGAAAATTGAACCAGATCATCTTCAGACCATGCCGACAAAAAGTTATGGAATTCAAGTCGATTGCTCAAACCGTTTTCGAAAAACACACAAACGAATTGTATGTCGCGCTTGCGAAAATAGAAGTAAGGCTGTATCTTTGCAACACTTTATTATATTCAGACCAAACTTGGTACATGTCATCACAAGCATGACATGAGGCATCATGCAGTGTTTCGGCGCAGCGCCACCTACTGGTGCGGAGATATGAAAAATTGATATTTTTGCTTATAACTTCTGATGGGTTTGTCCAAAAATCATAAATTTGGTCTCGTTGGATTCGGGGAATCATGTCGAGTCAAATGATATCCAATTTTCCCACTTCGGCCATTTTGGCCGTCGGCCATTTTGAATTTTGTGCTAAAATGCTGTATTTTACGAACGCATTAGCGTATCATTACGAAACTCGGTATGGGTCATCAGCACAATGCCCTGAAGGAGCCTGAGAAGTTGCGGACCAGCGCCACCTTGTGGTCAAAAGTTATAACAAAATGTACAAAAATGTTAATAACTTTTGACTGTATTCACCAATTGTAATGAAACTGGTCTCAGTAGATTCCTTGGGTTATGCTGAGAACATAGATATCAAATTTGCCATAGTCAGCTAAACTTCCTGTCCGACATATTGTTTTTCTTTAAAAACCTACTTTTTCGAACTCCTCCTAGACCGTTGCTCCGATTTTCACCAAAATCGAACCGTATCATCTTCAGACCATGCCGACAAAATGTTATGGATTTCAAGTCGATAAGTCAAAATGTTTTCGTATACCAGAGCAACAAATTTGAGGCATGATGCAAAAACGACTCTTGAAGCTGTATCTCTTCAGTGCTTTGACATATTGACACCAAACTTTGCAAGTTTCATTGACACCTCACTCTGACCATACCACAGCAATTTGGACACAGCGCCACCTATTGGTCGAAAGTGATGAGCCAGTAAATCCTCATTTTTGATCATTTTTCAGCTCTTTTAGCTAAAATGATCTTAATAGGTCTCTAATTGCTCACTGCTGCTGTTGGTCTGATGCTCCCAGCCATGTTGGCTGGCTTCTTGTGCCGTTTTTGTGCTTGGCCCCGTAATTGCTGCTTGCAGCTATATTTATTATTCTTCTTCTTCTTCCACTCTTGAAGTCTATGGCAGCCCATAGAAGCGCTTGCGGGAAAGTTGTGAAATTTGGCACACAGTTAGAGGACAGTCTGACCTTTGTCCATAGCAAATTTGGAGTCTCTAACTCAATCCCTCTAGCGCCACCAGCTGTCCAAAGTTGCACTTATGTTTATGTTAATAACTTTTGAACCATAAGGGCTAGAAACAAAATTCTTTTTTCCTCTGAATCCTTGGGTCAAGACGAATCGATTGCACCCTATGACGTCATTTTCCGTCATTTTCCGTCATTTTCCGCATGATGCAGAAACGACTCTTGAAGCTGTACCTCTGCAATGCTTTGATATATTGACACCAAACTTTGCAAGTGTCATTGTCACCTTACTCTGACCATACCACATTAATTTGGTCACAGCGCCACCTATTGGTCGAAAGTGATAAACCAGTAAATCCTCATTTTTTATCATTTTTCAGCTCTTTTGCCTAAAATAATCTTAATAGGTCTTTAATTGCTCACTGCTGCTGTTGGTCTGATGCTCCCAGCCATGTTGGCTGGCTCCTTGTGCCGTTTTTGTGCTTGGCCCCGTAATTGCTGCTTGCAGCTATATTTTTTTATGCTTTAGTAGTCAAAAATTACATAAACCTTAAAGAATTGATAAAGGTTAGTGGTGTGTCATTGATTTACAAGTGTTTAAAATTGCCTTATGATGCACTGTGATTTATTTATAGCAACATGTCAGTCAAAATTAGAGCTGAAATCATGAAATCAGTATTGACTATTCTTATTTATTTTACTCTTTTATGATGATGTGTTTACTGGCACACGGGCGGGATAACCTGTCACTCACATGAGATCCACCAATCTCACCACGGCACAACCAATCAATTCCCCATAGACAAAATCAAGTCCCGCCCATTTGTTCTTGTTCCAGAAGTGTTTTATTTGATATGCATCACAATGGGGAAGAAAAGACAATCGCATCGTCCATTTTATGCCAATAACTATTGAACATCTGCATAATACCATAAATATTACAATAATGAATCATATATTTAATTTATTTTTAAAATAACTGAGATTGACAGATAAAATCAGGATATTGGAAAAAATTAATCTAGGCTATAGTTCTTCTGCTGCTCTTTCTGGAAATAACTACTGAAACTAGCACTGAGCATTAAAGTATGGGTATAAAAGTTCATGAATATTTATTCATATTCCCTTGAATATCAAATTGTTTCATCATCTTCTCATGCTGACAGGCACACACTCACGTGATTCCTCTTCAGCTTTCTGTAAAAAAAAATAAATAAATAAATAATAATAAAAAAAAAAAAATATATATATATATATATATATATATATATATATATATATATATATATATATATATATTAAATTTAAAAAATCGTCTAAATCAGTTTTTTTATTCAAACAAATTCTCCGACAGTGCTCAATCTCTGTTTTATGTGATAGTTGTCATATTCTAAAAGAAAAAAAAAAATAAAATAATGGAAAACATAGCAACAGAACTTAAAACCTTTTTAGCAACACTGCGCATGAGCATGAATCACGCGATATCAGCCTTTGGCGTTGGTGTCTTATCACTACAACAGAAAATGAAAAAGATTTTTGTTTTTTAAGCAGATTAAAGAGCATCATTACGTCATCACACTGCGTATATTAGGCTACTTTCAGTTTAACTGGTGAAAACAGAAGCACTGCTTCACAGAATCTGCAGTCATTTTAAGCAAAAATTGAAAATGCCGCATGTATCAGATTTGCTCTCAGTGAGCATGTATTTTCTCGTGTGCGGTAAAACATATTTAGATTATAATTGTCTCTTTAGGACAACGATGAAAACGAACGTGACGCAAGAGTGTTGTTTGGCTCGACTGTCATTTCTTCTGCAGGTGTTTTCGGTGCTGGTGCAGATGAAGAGTCAGTGTCTGTGATGGAGGGAGATTCAGTCACTCTAAAATATCCTTTGAAAAATAAACAACAAGAAGAAATTATATGGTATTTTCATAACATTAGCATCGCTGAAATCACTAGAGATCAGAGTAAGATCTGTACAGATGTTCAGTGTGATGAGAGATTCAGAGACAGACTGAAGCTGGATCTTCAGACTGGATCTCTGACCATCATGAACACCAGAAACACTGACTCTGGACTTTATGATGTTTGGATCTCCAGCAGAAACAGTGGCGATGGAGGATCCTACTCTGTTGTTGTTCATGGTAAGACATCATTATGTTTATGTGATATTCTGAAAATGTGATTTATAGCTACCCTTTTACCTGATATTTTTTATTCTTCATATTTCATATATGAGATTTTGTTGCAAAAAGAAAAGATTCATCGTTCATTTCCTGGAAGAAGCTCGTTGTAATCCAAACTGTTTGTTTTGTAGCATTAATCTGCCATAACTTTAAAAGACAATATCCCACACAGCAGAGGATTCTTAGGCGGACCCGCATTTAAGTCGCCAAATCCGCATGACTGTAACTTTCGTTTTGACGCCGCCCAGAAGATCAGGTCCGCAATCGGGCGGCGCCACAAATTCGATCGATAATCAGCGGATCCTCCTGACCGGACCCATGTCGGATCCGCGGACGCGCCTTTACTGTAACGGTTGTGTCAATTTGCGCCGCGGAGGTAAGGTTTAAATCGCGGATGCAGCGCGGAGCCAAGGCGGGGTCCGCGATCCGCCTTCGTTACAGATCCGTCACTGCGCGCAAGTGGACTCCGGTACGGGTCCGTTCACGGGAGAGGTGGAAAGTCCAGAGGTCAGAAAGTAAAAGTCCTGCCATATTTTTTTTCCACCAGCTGAAGCGCCGTTAAAGTTAATGAGATAATGAAGTGATTAATTGAGTGATGATTGAGCATTATTGAAGACACCTGATGATAACAAGCAGAATCACCAAAGGAGAAAATCACAATTTTTAAGCCACCATCACAGAGGTCATGGTTTGCTTTAGTTGAGCTCTTGACCCTTGACTTTTTAATATTAGAATTTGTTTGGACTGCTGTAACTGAGTTATAACAGCCAGACAAGCAAAGAGAAAAGATGATCATGTGGTGTTAATTATGTTTTCACATAATCATTGTTTGATCTGAATCACTGAGCTCATTTAGAGCCCAATCTCTGAGTTAGATTCACATTATTGATTACGGCTGCACTGTGATTTATTTATTTATTTTTTTAAATTTTTGACTTGATTGTCACCATTGTTGAGGGTCATATGCTGATTCTTGATGTTTCTGTGTGTGTTATTATTATTATTTTTTAAATTTTCAAATTATAAAAGCTCTTCTGGATTTCAAGCGGTAACAGATTTACTGTAAAGAAATAATATAACATCTATATGACCTGTCGATACTGGATATCATCAATGGATCTGACCATTTCACAAAGGGAATGTCATCAAAACATAACCATTATGACTGTGATTCCCAAAGCATTGGAACCTTTGGCTTACAGCACTATTGGGAAACACAGCCCAGATCATAACTTCTCTGACCATAACAAATGTGCTCTACAAACATAAAATTGGAGCAGCCAGATATAAATTAATGTAAATAAAGAGAGTCAAGAGCCCAACTAAAGGAAATGCTTTTCACCATCATGGTGACTTCAAACTAAACTTTCATTAAAACATTAACATCTAAACATCTGTTAATTCTCAATAAGAACTTTTGTTGATGTATGACAGAAATCGAATCAAACTGGTTAATAATAAGTGTAATAATGTTTAATGGCTGGAAATCAGTTGTAGATGTTGTGTCTCTCTCTTTTTCTCTTGTTGTTGCTTCAGGGTTACTTTTTACCCTTAAAAATTGTGATTTTTCTCCTTTGGTGATTCTGCTTGTTATCATCAGGTGTCTTCAATAATGCTCAATCATCACTCAATTTATCACTTAATTATCTTATTAACTTTAACACTATTCAGTGTTCATTTAACACTCTTATTTTAACACTTTAACACTCTGGAGTATGGTCTCACATGTACTCCCAGGAGAGTTAATTTAACTCTGGAGTTTTTGCTGTGATTTGTATGTAAGACAAAAACTACAGGGGCTTTTTTTGCCTCTGAATATCTTGAAATTCCAGGGCATTATAACTGCATTTGAATAGGGTTTATAACTTAATAAATGCTTTTACACTCTCAAGAAGTTTGTTTTGTTCGGTTTTTGCAAAGAGAGTGACATACTGGATAATGTCATCTTGCATGTCATTAATACGCCAATCACAATATCATTGTTGACAATATATTGCATACCCATATTTACATTATTAATCCACACATATTTCTCTACTAACAGTCTTTATGATCTGAAAAAAACAACATTTTCACAGCACTTTCCTGTTGTATAATTTTGTTTTGCTCAAAAGAAACTGCTCTTTTCTTCTGCAGGTGTGTCTGGTGTTGATAAAGACAAAGTGTCATTGATGGAAGGAGATTCAGTCACTCTACACACTGGTGTTCAAACAAACCAACAAGAAAAGATTACATGTTATTTTAATGACACTCGCATCGCACAAATCAATGTAGATCAGAATAAGATCTGTACAGATGTTCAGTGTAAAGGTGGTGATGAGAGATTCAGAGACAGACTGAAGCTGGACAAACGGACTGGATCTCTGACCATCATGAACCTCAGGACATCAGATGCTGGACTTTATAAACTACAGATCATCAACAGCAGAATCAGCATCATGAAGAGATTCAGTGCTACTGTCACTAGTGAGTATAACAGTGTTGATACTCATTAAAGGGATACTTCAGGATTTAGCATTAAGCTTTGTATTAGTAGAATACCACTAGTGTTTTCGAATTACCGTGCTTTCCCCCTTCATATCAGCCCGAGATGAGAGATTTATGCATTTTTATTCTGTAAAAAAGCCTCCGATGACGCAAAAATCGTCATTTTGCGTCATCGGAGGCTTTTTTGGCCAGAGGCTTAAAACTACAGCCAGTAATAGCAGGTAGTTCCGCATTTTTTCACCACGCCCATAACATATGCGAGTTTGAGGTTACTCAGGGACATAGATCAAAGATTTTATCAAAAGTGGGTGTCAATTATATTTTTAAGCTTACAGTAATTAACATTATTTTGTTATAGTCTGCACTACATCAGTGGTTCATCTCGCAAGTGTATCGGTCTCTGCAGTCATCTCAACCAATACAGCAACAGCCTTTTGTGGTAACGTTAGCATAAACAGATAAATAGACTAACTCAGTTTTACAGAACAGTGGCTTTACTTTGATAACAGTCAACTTATGTGCAACTTATATGTAATTGCCTATCTAACGATACTTTGCTAAGTTTGCAGTTTCACTGCTACCTACAACACTACATATAAGCTACTGTGTTATCAGAAATAACAGAAGTCTAGTATCAGCGAGTCTTACCTCTAGGCGAATACGCTTAGGCCGTGTGTCCACCAGAGCGTTTTTAGCCAGCTGAAAACGCTAGGCGCTCTGCTTAAAACGTCCCTCTGTGAGCGCTTCTGCTGCGCAGCATTTTTTTCCGTTGAGACGCTTTGTTGCTATGATACGGAATTTCCACGGCACTGTTTACTTGTAAATGATTTTGCAGGAATTTGTTTCAGCCTTAGGCCGTGTGTCAATTTAGCATCATTTCGCTGTTAATGTATGAACTAACTCATGATTTATAGAATAAATATGTAACAAAGCAAGCCTAGTTGTTTGAATTTTCCTGATAATGCCACCTGTGCTCCGATAGGCGTGGTTTGGGCGTGGCCTCGCAAGGGCAGCAAAACAAGTGCATTCTGGGAGTTGTTGTCTTTCATCCACATTAGTCAAAAATACATTTTCTGCCTTTTCTCAGTCTAGAAAGCTCCAAATTCAAAAATAATTTCACATTTCTACTACATAAATAACCAATTTTAAATACACATTCATCTTTCCAGGGGTGAAGTACCCCTTTAAATATATACATCTTTGATCTTGTAGGTTTGACCCACTATAAGAAGTCAGAGAAATCATAATGTATAAGATCAGTCATGATACTGAGTGTATGTTTGTCTGATTAGTGAAAGTATGAATCAGTGATGTTATTATTATGCTGTTTGTTTGCATGTGTTACATTATCAATCCAGTCATATCCACTGTCTGTATGATCTGTAAAAAAAAAAAAAAAAAAAAAAAACATTGTCACAGCATTTTCCTTTTATGTTTTTTTTTTTGTTTGTTTTTGTTTTTTGCCATATAATGAACTGTTCATTTCTTCTTCAGGTGTGTCTGGTGTTGGTATAGATGAAGAGTCAGTGAATGTGAATGAGGGAGATTCAGTCACTCTTAACACTGGTGTTAAAACAAACCAACAAAAGAAGATTAAATGGTATTTTACTGACACTCGTATAGCTCAAATCAATGGAGATCAGAGTAAGATCTGTACAGATGTTCAGTGTAATGGTGGTGGTGAGAGATTCAGAGACAGACTGAAGCTGGACAATCAGACTGGATCTCTGACCATCATGAACACCAGAAACACAGATGCTGGACTTTATCAACTAGAGATTATAAGCAGCAGGATCAGCATCATAAAAAGATTCAGTGTTTTTGTTCATGGTGAGTAGCTATGTTTTTAAATAGTCTTGTGCATTTAAAGGTGCCCAAGAATGCTTTCACAAGATGTAATATAAGTCTAAAGTGTCTCCTGAATGTGTCTGTGAAGTTTCAGCTCAAAATACCCCATAGATTGTTTTAATTAATTTTTTTAACTGCCTATTTTGGGGCATCATTAACAATACACTGATTTACACTCGGTGCCGCCCCTTTAAATCGCGTGCTCCCTACCACACAAGCTCTCAACTATATTACAGCGCATTTACAAAGTTCACACAGCTAATATAACCCTCAAATGGATCTTTACAAGATGTTCGTCATGCATGCTGTATGCATGCTTCGAATTATGTGAGTAAAGTATTTATTTGGATGTTAACGTTTTATTTTGAGTGAGTTTGAGGCTGTGCTCCGTGGCTAACGGCTAATGCTACACTGTTGGAGAGATTTATAAAGAATGAAGTTGTGTTTATGAATTATACAGACTGCAAGTGTTTAAAAATTAAAATAACGACGGCTCTTGTCTCCGTGAATACAGTAAGTAACGGTGTAACTTTAACCACATTTAACAGTACATTAGCAACATGCTAACGAAACTTTTAGAAAGACAATTTACAAATATCACTAAAAATAGCATGTTATCATGGATCATGTCAGTTATTATTGCTCCATCTGCCATGTCCTTGCTTGCTTACCTAGTCTGATGATTCTGCTGTGCACATCCAGACGTTCTGCCCTTTCTAATGGCTTGAATATGAGCTGGCATATGCAAATATTGGGGGCGTACATATTAATGATCCTGACTGTTACGTAACAGTCGGAGGTCTTTTAAACAAATGAGATTTATATAAGAAGGAGGAAACAATGGTGTTTGAGACTCACTGTATGTCATTTCCATGTACTGAACTCTAATTATTTAACTATGCTGAGGTAAATTCAATTTTCAATTCTATGGCACCTTTAAAGGGAATCCCTGGTTTTAAGATTTGTATGACTTAATATAATGTAATTATATTACATATTTTTTATATTACATATTTTGGACAATGGGGGGAGCCATTTTGTTTAGGTGCACAGTGCATTCACATAGTGCCCTAGGGTGACCACATTTGAAGTACCCCCCCCACCCCACCACCAATTCCATTTATATGCTAGTGCAACATGAACATATCATACTAAATATCTTTATTTCCATCATAAAAAGGCATGTAGGCCTATGAGGACTATGTGAATGCACTGTGCACATAAACAAAATGGCTCCCCCATTGTCCAAAATATGTAATATAAAATAAAATATAAAAAATATGTAATATAATTACATTATATTAAGTCATACAAATCTTAAAACCAGGAGTTCCCTTTAAAGGTGCCATAGAATTGAAAATTGAATTTACCTCAGCATAGTTAAATAACAAGAGTTCAGTACATGGAAATGACATACAGTGAGTCTCAAACCCCATTGTTTCGTCCTTCTTATGTAAATTTGATTTGTGCAAAAGACCTCTGAATAACAGGCGAATCTCAACATAACACCGACTGTGATGCAACAGTTGGGATTATTAATATGTACACCCCCAATATTTGCATATGCCAGCTCATGTTCAAGGCATTAGACAAGCCAGTATTAACGTAGCAGCACAGATGAATCTACAGATTTTATGCATGTAAGCAAGCAAGAACAACAGCGAAAAATGGCAGATGGAGCGATAATAACTGACATGATCCATGATAACATGATATTTTTAGTGATATTTGTAAACTGTCTTTCTAAATGTTTCGTTAGCATGTTGCTAATGTACTGTTAAATGTGGTTAAAGTTACCATTGTTTCATACTGTATTCACAGAGACAAGAGACATCGTTATTTTCATTTTTAAACACTTGCAGTCTGTATAATTCATAAACACAACTCCATTCTTTATAAATCTCTCCAACAGTGTGTAATGTTAGCTTATGTAACCCAGTTAGCCGCAGCATAGGCTACTATCAAACTCATTCAGAATCAAATGTAAACATCCAAATAAATATTATATTTACTTACATGATCTGATATGCTGCATGATGAACTCTTTGTAAAGATCCATTTTGAGGGTTATATTAGCTGTGTGAACTTTGTTTATGCAATGTATTATAGAGTTGCGAGCTTGGGGGCGGGGAGCGCAAGCATTTAAAGGGGACACGCAAAGAAACCCGCTCCCGCCTAAAATTCACTCTGTGTTCACCCGCATATAGTGATTTTCTTCCCAACCCGATGGGTCCCGCTAAAGATCTCGCGTTTAAACTTCCCCTAAAGAAAGAGAGTGATTGGGGATGACAAATATAAAAGGTTGCATATATACAAGATTTGGTATTTGTCTTTGATGCTGTCAACACCCTAAAAAATGTCAGAGAAAAACTGTTGGCTTACTAGCTATACAGACCGCCTGCTCCCGCCTAATGCACTCTATAGTTACCGACCGCAATCCGCCTTTCATTCAAAATTTAATCCCGCGCAGCAAGAATTCTTATCGGGTCCCGCGGTTCCTGTGGGACAGCCGCGGGAATGCAGACCTCTACGTTGTTGTTAGTTTTATCAGTTAGTTTTGTTCAGATGAAGATGACAGTTTCTCATCAAACAATCTCTGATCACCTTTTCTTATCATCTGTTTAAAGGTACAGTAAGCAATTTCTGAGAAACATCTGAGAAAATCCTTCGATCAGCTGCTCATTTGTGTTTCAGGTGTTTCTGCTTCAGAACAACATAAAATAGAGAGAAAATCAGTGACGGAGGGAGAATCTGTTACTTTAGGTTCTGGCAAAATAGAGACAACAAATCATTCGATTACGTGGTATTTTAATGACACTCTCATGGCTGAAATCACTGGAGATGAGAGTAAGATCTGTGCAGATGAACAGTGTAGTAAGAGATTCAGACACAGACTGGAGGTGAATCAGACTGGATCTCTGACCATCATGAACACCAGAAACACAGACTCTGGAGAATATAAACGAAACATCAGCAACATCAGATTCAGCATCATTAAGAGCTTCAGTGTTACTGTAACTGGTGAGTTTCATTTAGTCACCCAGTACATTTTCCTATGAAGAGTTTTTAAATATATTTTAAAATTAAAGTAAATGTTTTCATTGTGGCCTGTTTGAAAAAGTGACTGCACATCAAGTTACACACAACAACTAATGTACTGTTACATCAGTTTTCCAGTGCTGTTTCTTTTTCTACAGAGCCCCAGACATGACATGCAGGAAAAAAATAGTAGGATAAATCATGCGCACGATTTACTAATTCTTTCCATCGATTTATTAAATGTGCGCACGGTTTACTATTTCATTCCCTTGGTTTATAAATCATGAGCATGATCGAAATAGTAAATCGTGCGCACGATTTAATTTTTTCCGTGTTTTTTCCTTCAGTGCTCCGTACTTTTCAGCTCACAGTGCTGATGCTGCTGTTCTTCTAAATCCCACTGGATGGCGCCATTTATCACTTAAATCACTGTCATACAACTGATGAGCAAAGTAGTAGACATGGATAATTGTAAAGTTGTCTGAATCAGTCACTTTCTAAGTCAGGGGTTTTCAACCTTTTAGGGCACGCGCCTCCCCATGCATATACTACTTGATGCGTTTAAATATAATTGTTATATTACTTAATATAATGCATATAGTTTGCAAAACCCATTTCTACACCGAACACGACCGCCTTGCCGCAACAGCTTGAGGATGCACACTGAATGCAAAGGTGACCATTGCGGATCAGTAATGTATGAGTTTTGATGTATGTCAGAATTACAATGACGCATTAGTTTACTGTCAGGGGTTTTTGTGTATCGTGCCCCTTTGCTTCCGACAGTCCCTTAAAAGTCCCTTTAAGACAAGTCATTTCACTCGGTGGCCATCTTTGAAATGCCTCTCGGGCATCCAATTGCAGCTCCTATCTCTTTTTTAATGGGGAAACATCAAATTCTCCAAAGCTGTTTGCCAAGCTTTTGATTAAATTTCATATTTGAAATCGCCAGTGACAACAATTTTTTTATGAATTTTGTTTATAAATGCTCGAATCATGTCAAAAAAAAGGTATTTTTCTAGATGGATCAAGCTAATGCACAGCCCTAAAGCACGAGTCTCTTGGGTTTCATTTTGGAAGCTTGCGTCTGACTGTTTTTATAGGAACCATAGCTTCTAACGGCCGCTGCAGTGATGCGATGACTTTACCAATCAGTGATTGGCTCTTATTTAGAAGGTGGGACTTATTCCGCCATTCCCACTTCTGAAGCCAGTTGCATAAACTTAGTCACTATATTAAGACTGTGTCTTAAAGGATTAGTCCACTTTTAAATAAACTTTTCCTGATAATTTACTCACCCCCATGTGATCCAAGATGTTCATGTCTTTCTTTCTTCAGTCGAAAAGAAATTAAGGTTTTTGATGAAAAATTCCAGGATTATTCTCCTTATAGTGGATTTCAAAGGCTTCCAGACGGTTGAAGGTCAAAATGACAGTTTCAGTGCAGCTTCAAAGGGCTTTAAACGATACCAGATGAGGAATAAGGGTCTTATTTAGAGAAACAATCGGTCATTTTAGAAAAAAATACAACTGTTTATGCTTTATAAACACAAAATATCGCCTTGAACATACTTCCAGTTTCCACATTCTTCAAAATGCTTAAGCTATATGTCCTACGCCTTCTCTGTTCTACTTGCGGAAAAAAACGAAACTGGCGCCGTAAACAGTTTTTTTCCGAAAATGACCGATCGTTTCTCTAAATAAGACCCTTAGGCTATTCCTTGTCTGGTATAATTTAAAGCCTTTGAAGCTGCACTGTCCATTGAAGTCCACTATAAGGAGAATAATCCTGGAATGTTTTCATCAAAAACCTTAATTTCTTTTCGACTGACGAAAGAAAGACATGAACATCTTGGATGACATGGGAGTGAGTAAATTATCAGGGAAAAATTAATTAAAAGTGGACTAATCCTTTAAGAACTAGTTTGACCAACTTGAAGTTAACAAGTTACAAGGGGTAATCAATGTTATTTTTCCAATTCAAATTACACCAATCTACATTTTTATGTAACAGACTTTTAAAAATTAGGACTACTCTTAAAACATTAGTGTCTTAACTTTTAAGACTAGTCTAAGTGCTTTATGCAACTGTTAACTGAAGTCGTGATTATGAGCTCATCACATACAAGTTTAGAAATGGGAGGGCGTTCATGTGTAATTTTTACCAAGGAAACTTGTTATAATTATTCTGAGAGCACATGAAGGCAGCAATAAAAACTGAAACATTAAAAATATAAATAGCTTACCGACATTGGAGTGATGGCTGGGCTTGTTTTTCATTCATTTTAACCTTAGTCTATCTCTGATATTCTTGATTTTTATAAGACAACTGTCCATTTTATTTTTAGTTGTTTTTGCTCAAATCCAGTTGTGCCAAAACTGCTGTAACCATAGCCAAGAAAGAAAGACATGAACATCTTGGATCACATGGGAGTGAGTAAATTATCAGGAAAAGTTTATTTAAAAGTGGACTAATCCTTTAAGACACAGTCTTAATATAGTGACTAAGTTTATGCAATAGGCTTCAGAAGTGGGAATGGCGGAATAAGTCCCACCTTCTAAATAAGAGCCAATCACTGATTGGTAAAGTCATCGCATCACTGCAGCGGCCGTTAGAAGCTATGGTTCCTATAAAAACAGTCAGACGCAAGCTTCCAAAATGAAACCCAAGAGACTCGTGCTTTAGGGCTGTGCATTAGCTTGATCCAGCCAGAAAAATACCTTTTTTTGTCATGATTCGAGCATTTAGAAAGAGAATAGTCAAATTGCCCCCTCTAGTGGATGACTAAATATTTGCTGGTAAAATCTCAAATTTACTTGCCTGGAAAATCCAGCCTCACCACTGTACCAGCGGATGAGTCTGGTCGGCCATTGAATCAATTCGATTTCTTGGGCGGAGCAAATCAATCAGAGAAGGACGGATATGACGTTTGCAAAGCGACAAGAGAGTCAACAGCGAAAAGTAAATAATTAATGTGTTTTTGATCATTTAAAACTGAATTCACGGCTGAATAGAACAAACTCTCGGGTCTCCCTACACAATCTTTGTTGATATTGAAGGGACTTTCGCTGCACTCGAGTGACACTGTTTGCGCCACTGAAATAAACAAATCTGATTGCACGGTACGGTTTGGAGTTGACTCGAATCGCGACGGAGGGTAGACTGACCAGACTGATATATCTTGTAGAACAGTGGTTCCCAACCTTTTTTAGGCCAAGGCCCACCTCCTCTCTGTATCAACACGGCACGGCCCACCCCCCACCATTTTTAGTGTTATTACTTTTCAACCCCATGTTATTTTTTCCTTTAAAGAAGAAACTCAAGATAGATTTAAACCTTTAGTTATTTTTGCAAACATAGGCTACTTTGCAGACATTCTTTACAACTTAAAAGTACTTACTTTGCTCAGTAATACAGTGACTTAAGCACAAGTCTACTACCTGCCATACCAAATAAGACCACAGGGAGATTTTTTTATTCATTTAATTTAATGTATTGAATGTAACGTATTAATAATTCAATTAAGGAATTATAGTAATATATTTAAATTAATTTTAATTTATCTCGCGGCCCACCTGGAGGATCTCTGCGGCCCCCTAGTGGGCCGCGGACCACAGGTTGGGAACCACTGTTGTAGAATATATATCAGTCTGGCCTTGTCAGGCAACAAATTTACAGCTGTTTCACTTGAAAATTTCATTGTTTCACTTCTGAATGAACAGGTGCTGAAACCCCTGGTGTAGGAGGAATATATCCTGCTGCTGTTGTTGCTGCTGTTGTTGGTGTTAGTGTCCCGCTCATTGTTACTGCTGGTTTATTTTACTTTCGCAATCGCCAAGCAATAAGGAATGGTGAGAAATATCATGAAAATATGATATTTATTGTATGAAAATAATCTTTAAAAGATGTGAACAGTTTTATTTTTATTCTAATTAACCAAAGTGCTCTGTTTTATTTCAGTTTGTTGTTGTTGTTCAAATAGGCAGCAGCAGGGAGGACAGACTTTAGGTAAGATACCTTGTGAACTGAATCTGCCTGCTGAAAAACAAATTCAGATCTGAGAGTTTGGAACATGTTTGAGTGTTTTATGTGGTTTCACTCTGTGTAGAAACACCAGCAATAACTGAATTTTCAAGACAGTGCTGCTCTCTTAATGATTGTAAGGCCGATTATGAATTTAAATTGATACTTATGACTGAGCGCACTCAAACGCGTCCAGTCAGAGCCAGTTGCGTTCAGTCTGTGTTCAAATTCCATGTGTAAGTATTTAAAGGGATAGTTCACCCAAAAATGAAAATTTGATGTTTATCTGCTTACCCCCAGTACATCCAAGATGTAGGTGAATTTGTTTCTTCAGTCGAATGCAAATTATGATTTTTAACTGCAACCGCTGCCGTCTGTCATTCAAATAATAGCAGTGGATAGGAACTTCAACCAAATCAGTAAATAAAACTTGCTTAGACAAATCCAAATTAAACCCTGCGGCTCGTGACGACACACTGATGTCCTAAGACACGAAACGATCGGTTTGTGTGATAAACCGAACAGTATTTATATCATTTTTTACCTCTAATACACCACTATGTCCAACTGCGTTCAGCTTCCTGTTAGTGAGGTCAAAAAACGCGTTCTGATGACGGAAGTGATGTCTCGCCCATATACTTCAATGAGCGCGAGACATCACTTCCGTTGCCAGAGCGCGACCAGACCTCACACACCGGAAGTTGAACGGAGTTGGACATAGTGGTGTATTAGAGGTAAAAAATGATTTTAGGACATCAATGTGTCGTCACGAGCCGCAGGGTTTAATTTGGATTTGTCTAAGGAAGTTTTATTTACTGTTATAGTTGAAGTTCCTATCCACTGCTATTATTTGAATGACAGACGGCAGCGGATGCAGTTAAAAATCATAATTTGCGTTCGACTGAAGAAAAAAGTCACCTACATCTTGGATGCCCTGGGGGTAAGCAGATAAACATCAAATTTTCATTTTTGGGTGAACTATCCCTTTAAATCTGCTTCAGTCGCAGGAAACAATCACTGTATGTTGAGCACAGTCTTAGAATGTTTTATCAAGTCGTTAAACGTGTTTACAGTTTTACTATACAATAAAGATTAATACATTGTATTATATTATAAAGTTAGAAGGATAGCAGTACAAATTATTATATTATTATTTATTTATTTATTTACCATAGAACAGTGGTTCCCAACCTATGGTGCCTTGTTTTAAATGTATTTTTTTTATTATTCATTTAGTTTAATGTATTGAATGTAACGTATTAATAATTAAATTAAGAAATTATAGTAATATATTTCAATTTTGATTTATCTCGTGGCCCACCTGGAGGATCACTGCGGCCCCCCAGTGGGCCGCGGACCACAGGTTGGGAACCACTGCCATAGGATAACACTAGTCTAGGATCAGGGTGTAACATGTATGTTTCTCCCAAATAAATTAAATAACAAGTGATAAATCAAATGACAAACAATATAAAAACAAAAAGCAAAACTTTATTAAGAGAGCATAGAGTACCAATATTGTCTTATTCACATTCACCAGTGTGATAGTTTAGGCATTTTAAATGTGCAGACCGTTTAGGAAGATGGTTTCAACAAAAGCTATTTTTTGCTGTGTGGAGGAATGTTTGAGTTCTAAAACTTACATTATGTTTTATAGTACAATGACCTCTGATATATGTTAATAGATCAATGAAATTTTGATTGCTCATGTCGTGATCCCTTGAAGAGAAGCACCACACATTTTTTTGTAAAAAAGAAACAACTATGCATTCCTCAAATATCATGAGAAAACAGCATTTCAAGTCTTCAGTATTTTTGTGTTTGTGTAACTGAATCATCAGTCACAGCAAAATCCCCAGTGTTAAATGAACACCCAAAGTGTACATATGACTCCATCTTACCTGGAGTTAAAAAGTAACACTGAAGCAGTGTTAAAGTTAATGAGATAATTGATTGATAATTGATTGATGATTGAGTGATGATTGACAATTAGTGGAGACACCTGATGATAATAAGCAGAATCACTGAAGGAAAGAGAGAAAAAAGGTGTTAATTAATGATTTATGGAATGTTTTATTTCAAGTCACCATGAAAGAGGTCAGCGTTTGCTTTAGTTGGGCTCTTGACTCTTTACCTTTTATTATTAATTTTCTCTGACTGCTCCAACTTTGTGTTTGTAAAGCTCATTTGTTATAGTCAGAGAAAAAAGGATCTGGTCACAATATAATTTTATGAATGTTGAATTAAGCCAGTTGTCATTTAAAGTCTAAATCTCTGACTGTGTCTTTGACGTGTAGCTTTAGTGTTAATGATTGTAGTCCTGTGAGTTTACAGCTTGAGATCTAACAGCAAGAAGACCTTTTTTTTCTCTTTTTTTTAAGAATAATACATTATGAACTGAAGCTTCAGTGTTTAAACACACAGACATCAAGAATCAGCATATGATTCTCAAGAACGGTGACGATAAATAAATACAAAATACTGACAAACAGATCAACTCTGAACATCACAAAACAAGCTACTGTCACAACAAAACTACAGAAAAATAAAGCAAACATGAACAATCTACGAAAATTACAGGACAATTCAGCTGCATAATTTATTCATGCAGCAATGCATGATGGGAGCCATGGATGAGTTTTGATTGGTGGCTCCCATCATGCACTGCAACATGAAGCACTTTGATTGTCACCATTGTTGAGGGTCATATGCTGATTCTTCATGTCTGTGTGTGTTTAAAAAAAACCTTCAAATTATAAAAGCTCTGCTGGATCTCAACACACAGCAAAATCCCCAGTGTTAAATGAACACCCAAAGTGTACATATGACTCCATCTTACCGGGTGTTAAAAAGTAACACTGAAGCAGTGTTAAAGTTAACGAGATAATTGATTGATGATTGAGTGATGATTGACAATTAGTGGAGACACCTGATGATAATAAGCAGAATCACTGAAGAAACAACAAGAGAAAAAGAGAGAGACACAACAACTACAACTGACTTCCAGCCATTAAACATTATTACACTTATTATTAACCAGTTTGGTTTGATTTCTGTCACACATCAACAAAAGTTCTTACTGAGAATGAACAGATGTTTAGATGTTAATGTTTTAATGAAAGTTTAGTTTGACGTCACCATGATGGTGAAAAGCATTTCCTTTAGCTGGGCTCTTGACTCTATTTATTAACATTAATTTTTTTCTGGCTGTTCCAACTTTGTGTTTGTAAAGCACATTTGTTATGGCCAGAGAAGCTATGATCTGGGCTGTGTTTCCCAAAAGTGCTGTGAGCCAAAATTGATCAATTTACGTTTGCAATGCTTTGGGAAGCACAGTCAGAATGGTTGTGTTTTCTCATTGTGAAACGGCTAGATTCATTGGTGACATCCAGTATTAACTGCTGATAAAGATATGTTATTTCTTTACAGTAAATCTGTTGAGATCCAGAAGAGCTTTTATAATCTGAAGTTTTTTTTTTGAAACACACACAGACATCAAGAATCAGCATATGACCCTCAACAATGGTGACAATCAAAGTGCTTCATGTTGCAGTGCATGATGGGAGCCAACAATCAAAACTCATCCATGGCTCCCATCATGCATTGCTGCATGAATAAATTATGCAGCTGAATTGTCCTGTAATTTTCGTAGATTGTTCATGTTTGCTTTATTTTTCTGTTGTTTTGTTGTGACAGTAGCTTGTTTTGTGATGTTCAGAGTTGATCTGTTTGTCAGTATTTTGTATTTATTTATCGTCACCGTTCTTGAGAATCATATGCTGATTCTTGATGTCTGTGTGTTTAAACACTGAAGCTTTAGTGCATAATGTATTACTCTTAAAAAAAAAAAAGGTCTTCCTGCTGTTGGATCTCAAGCTGTAAAATCACAGGACTACAATCATTAACACTAAAGCTACACGTCAAGCACACAGTCAGAGATTTAGACTCTAAAAGACAACAGGCATAATTTGATGTTCATAAAATTATATTGTGATCAAATCCTTTTTTCTCTGACTATAACAAATGTGCTTTACAAACACAAAGTTGGAGCAGTCAGAGAAAATTAATAATAAAAGGTAAAGAGTCAAGAGCCCAACTAAAGCAAACGCTGACCTCTTTCATGGTGACTTGAAATTAAACATTCCATAAAACATTAATTAACACCTTTTTTCTCTCTTTCCTTCAGTGATTCTGCTTATTATCATCAGGTGTCTCCACTAATTGTCAATCATCACTCAATCATCAATCAATTATCTCATTAACTTTAACACTGCTTCAGTGTTACTTTTTAACTCCCGGTAAGATGGAGTCATATGTACACTTTGGGTGTTCATTTAACACTGGGCATTTTGCTGTGCATATGTCAGCCAAGAGCACAGAAATAAACCAGAACTGTACCTTATCTGATCCACAAAATCTGTGTATATTAAATATGGAGTCATCTGAGCCTTAATAAGCCTGTTATCAAGCAGAATCACTGAAGGAAAGAAGAGAACAGAAAAAGAGACGAGCAGAAACACAAGAACTACAACTGACTTCAGCCACAGCCTTAGATGAAATCAACTGAAGATAAAAGACATTAAATCTCTCAAGATCTCAACAGAGGATGATTAAACAACTCCACAAACAGCATCACCAGCTTCACTTATTACTAACCAGACTGACTTTATGTTAGAAATCTACAAAAGTTGTTATTGAGAATTAACACATTGAGGTTGAACTCTAATGTGTTTCTTTTGAAGTCACCATAATGGTGAATAGTTGTTCCATTAGTTGGGCTCTTCACTCTTAAATTGTTTGTTAAACACATTTGTAGTAGCAAAGAAAGCTAAAGCACAATGACATCAGGTGATGATGGATGTCTGTTGATCAAAAACGTTAAATAATTTTTCTGTTGATCAGAAAACGTTAAATAATTATATTATCAATGATATAATTAATTGTCGTCAGGTTAAAGTGACTCATCTCAGAAAAGGCGCCATTTACCTCAGACTTATGTGCACGCGCCTCTCCTGTCAGTACGCATGCACAATCTCGGATGCGCTAAATAAATTACGCCAGTTTTTTTTAAAGTAAACTGACATTTGATTTGAATTGCTCTAATTATCTTATTGAATGATTAATAAACATGCTACTGATTTTACAGTGTTTACCAGATTAGAGTGAAGGTTAATACTGTAGCATAACTTCACAAAGCTAAAGTCTGAACATTGTATTTTTGCTTCAAAGTTAAAAAATTATACAATCTAATAATTTAAATTAAAAACTGCTCATGCTGCATGTATGTAGCATCCTTGTTGGGATCGTGATTAAAATCCAGTGGTTGCCTCTAATTTTAAATGACTACAGATAGTTCAGCCTGTAGAGCAAATAAACATGTTCATGTACTCATGAAGAGACTTCTTTTATTAGTATTATTTATTTATTCATTTATTTGGTTTACGATTTGTATTAAAATATTATTATTATTATTTTTTTTATAAAGACATTTCAATTTCAAGACACTTTCTCATTTACATCTCATGTTGTAAAAAAAAAAATCGTGAGAAAATGGAATCTTAAACCAGTATTGTGAATTGTATCGAATCGTGAGTTGCGTAAATTGTTACATCCCTGCTGAAAATAAATAAATTAAAAAATAAATGTCTCTCAGATATTGCAAATAATTAAATGCTTGCACCTGTACATACTTGCATGTGCTTAATTTTTAGTTCAGGTTTTGCCTGTTGGCTTTGCGATGAAAAATGTGCTTCAGGTTTAGCTTTGTCCGTTTCTCCGTCTGTTCCTCAGTCTCTTTTTTTCTGGTCACTGGTTGTATATGATCTCATCTGCATATACAATCACAACAAGATAACAAATGGATGCCAACTAAGTGGAAATGTAGGCAGTTGTTTTATTGTTGAAATATAGGTTATACATTACAAGATGTTAATCACAATGCAAAAGTCAGTCAAAGCCAAAGTTTTTTTTTTTGTTTTTTTTTTTTTTTTTAATTTGAAGAGTGAGTACTGCAATTAGTATGCATACTGTACTACTGGAGAGCAGTCTAGTGTCCTAACTAAGAATTCAAATATCCAAGAACAGCATTTTCTTTCCTCCAATACAAGTACACAAAATAAAAACTTTTTAAATCACAGTTGATGGACTCTGTGTTCATATTGCTAAAGATGGAGTTGAACAGTTAGTTAGCTTTAGTAAAGGTCAAAGGTTGAATGCTAAAATGTTACAAGTGAACATTTAGTGCATCAGTAAGTAATGTACGGAGACAGTCATTCTATTAATATTAGCTTAGTTCAGTTATTTTCTGATAACAAACTCACAGATTCCAGCTGTTATGAGTGAATCAGATCCGTTTTAATGCAATTTCAAGTCAAGTCAAAGTAAAAAATGTTTCCGTTTCACTGCAAAATAAAATAGTGTTTTTATGGGCTAACATTTTAAAGCACATTTTCATTGGCTGTTGCAAAGTTAAAGAAAACAATCAAAAAAAGGTCTACAAAATCTACTTAAAGTGCAAGGCATCCAAGTTTTGTCTTTTACTGAGGTTGTGGCCAGGTTTTTTTGAGGCCTATAAGGTAGTTTAATGACACTGAAATGACGTTTCTGAGAACATGTACAATAAAGTGTACATGATACACTTTTAAATCCTGATATTTATTTGGGAACCCCAGATCTCAGAGTCCAGTGAGATCTGATGATGTTCTGTATGCAGACAATAAGCTCTTTGAACAAGAAAATCTAACAGGACACACTTAAGAAACAGATTGCACAATTACAAGTCTTTTTGTTCAGACAAGTGTATTCAAATGAAGTGCTTAAAAAAGCATTCAGATGCTTAATACCTGTAAAAAGGCTAAAAAACAAAAACAAACATATTTGGCATTCTGTTGCCACTTTCCTCCACAGTGTCTTTCAGTACACGTATTACAGGTTCAGTTCCTGAGATTCAGAGTTTGATCAAGGACACAATGGTGATATTTCATGGATTTTTAAAACTCTTGCAGGATTTTAACCTGCTTTAACTATCACCACAAAGCTATGACATTACAAACAAACCAACAAAAACAAAAAGTGCTTCATAAACAAATATATGTATATAACAATATAAATGTTAGAGGCAGCGTCATATTTTTATCTGTAGTGTTAAACCGTAGTGTAAAACTTTAAAGACTGTCCCAGTATCAGTAGTACAGACTCAGTACTTGAGAGTTTGACTGACAGCTGCTCTGTGAAGAGCTTGTCTTGAGTATGACATTATTTGGTCAAAATGTCCATCTTGATTTATGTTCTGTTATTAATGAAATGTCTCACTATTCCTATCTGGATCACTTTAACTGCTTCAATAAACCCTCTATATAATGAAAAACATCAGCAGTCTTTGTTTTATTGCTGCTAACGTGTTTCTTTGTTTCTTATTTATTGTTAATTAACTGTATTTCTGAAGCAACATTTACATAGTTAAAACATATTTTGACTACATTTTTAATGCATTATTTAAATTACTTAAAATCTAAATTTTAGCAAATTAGTTTGAATTAGTTGAAACTGGTGTTGAGGTGAAATTTCAGTAATGGTACCTAACATTAATCTTGGTATAGTGTTTTGAGTTTCTGCTGATTGTCTTCTCTCATTCCCTTATCTTCTCTTCATGTTCTCTTTCACTGAAAGAATCTAAATAATAAACGAGATTAAAAACGTTGTAGACAAACTTGCTGGCTTGAGAAAGTAGTTTTAACAGCTTCAAGTTTGAAGGCTTTAAAGAACCCCTGTGGTGAAAATCAAGTTTTTAATGTTGTTCATATGTCTATGGTGTTTTTAATATGCTTTGAGAAACCATGTGCAAATTCATAAATCAACACCATTGCTGAGTATTTTCTCTTTAAAACTGCAGTAAACCAAAGACAGTCTCAAACCCGCAGTTTGAAATCACTGTTTTTTTCTTACGTCACAAACTACCTTTAACTAATCACATCAACATGCCGGCGGGCTTTAGCATATCATTAACTGACCGCACAAGGGAGTCTCAAAATAAGGTTATCCTGGTATATTTTTAAGTTGATATGAAAAATCAGGTTTAGCAATATGACGGGTGTATGATGCACATTATGATGTTATGATGAACTATATGCCTTTCTGAGTTCAAAGCGTTTCTAAGGATACTGATTGTTAAGGCAGCTGTTGGACTCACGAGTGTGCAACACATTATAGCTGTTTGATAATGTAATTGAGCAAAACACTAATCATATTAATTACCGTTATGTGTCCAACGTTGTAAATTGTGCAGCGTTTACCTCAGTAAGTTGACAATCAACAATTCTGTGTTTTTCTGTCAATATGGGGTGCTGTGTGTACATTAATGAGGGAAAAAAATGAACTTAAATGATTTTAGCAAATGGCTGCAATATAACAAAGAGTGAAAAATTTAAGGGGGTCTGAATACTTTCCGTACCCACTGTACACATCATTTATTAATCTTGGTTAATGTTAATTTCAACATTTACTAATACATTATTAAAATCTTGTTAACATTAGTTAATGCACTGTGAACTATCATGAACAAACAATGAACAACTGTATTTTCATTAACTAACTTTAAGGAAGATTAGTAAATACAGTATTGCTCATGGTTAGTTCATGTTAGTTAATACATATAATGTTTAACTGATGAACCTTATGGTAAAGTGTTACCAAAATTGTTTCAAGTTTTCATTTAGTAGCATTAAAAGCTACTTAGAAATCTTACACAGAATAGCAGCTTAGACTATGTCTACAGTTATCTACAGAGTTTTCATTTAAAAACGCTCCTCATCCACAGAGCGTTTTTCAAGATATTTCCAGCAGTTTAAAAAACAACCATCATCATATTTTGCCAACAGATAAGAGAAGGTAAAAGAACTGAACAGGACTGATGATTCAGTTACACAAACACAAAAATACTAAAGACTTGAAATGCTGTTTTCCCCTGATATTTGAGGAATGCGTAGTTGTCTCTCTTACAAAAAATGAACAACGTGTCTTAAATGTGGGGTGCTTCTCTTAAAAGGTGTAACGATCAGATTAAATTGTGTGAGGGTTTGGAAGGTTTAAAAAGATGAGACGTACAACAGAAATAAAGTGATTAAATTGTGTATTTACAACTTTCACATGGAACTTAAAACAACACAATAAAACTAGAAAACTTAGGCTGTTAAAAGCATAGAGTCCATTGGTTCCATACCATAAAACAGTTCTTAAGAGTCCTAGCCTGCTGAAAGTCCCAATGTACAAGTGAGAATTGTCCACCGGTGTATATATAAAGTCCACAGAAGTGTTAATCCAAATTGTGCTGGAAAGGTGAGTTAGAATAAAACTCCACAGTCCATGGCGGGTGATCAACAATGCTTTTGTAGTGAGATATTGTTTGATTGCCATGCTGCCTCCTTTATACTGGTTTACTTCCTGAATCCAGACTTCCAGACCCATACACATTTAAAGACATACACACATTAAAACAGATAAGAGGAATAAATTGGACTAAAAAAACATGTAAACCAATTAAAACTATATTATACAAAAAACATCTTTCATCTTTTGTCTTTTATGTGACAGTGTCACAAGGGGTCATGACATGAGCAATCAAAATTTCTTTGATCTATTGACATATCAGAGGTCATTTTACTATAAAACATAATGTAAGTTTCAACCTGCATGGAGAGCTTCTTGAGACTCCAGAGACACCAGCAGCTTCAAATACCTGTTTGCTGCTCAACACCGGCTTTTTTATAGCTGCCCTTTTAAAACAATTAATTTTTTTGACAGGAACTTTCATTAATAAGTCTTTACCTGACTGAGTTCTGCTGTGCTTTAAATCACTCACAAATCTTATGATAATTCGACTATCCCCATTCCGTTTCACACAATATTAGTTGTTTTCATGCCTTTTGCACAACATTGCACCATTTCATGCTTTTCATCTTCAGAAAGATCTTTCTTCCTCCCCATATTGCATGAGAACTGTGACTTCCTTAATAATATGGAACAACCTCTAAGTAGGGTTTCCATAGATCTGGCAAATTATTTTGTCTGAGATTGATACCAGTTATCTAAAAAGACATGGATAAATAAACAAACAAACATTTTCACACATTTACAAATATGTTCACACATTTGTGTATTGCAACATGAGCACAGTCTGCTCATGTTGCAGTACACACTAGTAAATGTGTGAACATATATTTCATATTTTCATATTTCAGTCACAGCTTCAGAGTCTGTTGATAGACTTCAGAGAGCATTTGATTGGACAGAAGATTTGATGAGAAGCTGAAGTGTGATGTGATGTCAAAAAAATCCATGAACCATTTTAGCGGAAGTGAGAGCCTGTAAGTTTTGAATGCTTATATCTCCTAAATGTGAATTTTGTCATTGTTTTGGAACACACAAGCTTATTCATAACATTAAGGCATACTAAAAGCTAAAAAAAAAAAACTTACATTTTGATTTCAGGGGGACTTTAAACTGTCATACAGGCCATTTGGTAATCTAACATGCTCTTTTAATAAAGTTGTGCTTTTTGTTTTCATATTGTTTGTCATTTGTTTTATTACTTGTCATTTAGTTTATTTGGCAGTTCATTTCTAAGAAACATGTATGTTACACCCTGATCCTAGACTAGGGTTGTCCTATTATAATTAAATATAATTACAATAATATAAGGATAGCAATACAAATTATTATAACTTTATAATATCATAAAATGTATTCATCTTACAGTAAAACTGTAAGAGAGCAGCACTGTCTTGAGATCAGTTATTACTGGTGTTTCTAAGTGAAACCACATAAAACTCTCAAACATGTTTCAAACTCACAGATCTGAGTTAGTTTTTCAGCAGGCAGATTCAGTTCACATGGTATTGTACCTGAAGGCCGTGCTCCCTACTGCTGCCTGTTTGAACAACAACAACAAACTCAATTAAACACAGTAATTTGAATTACAGTAAAAATAAAACTATTGCTGTATGCAGTTCTCACCATTCCTACGTGCTTGGCAGATGCAGTAGTAAATTAAACCAGCAGAAACAAGGAGCAGGACACCAACAATAGCCCCAACAACAGCAGCATATATTTCTGCTACAGCAGAGACGTGAGCACCTGTTCATTTAGAAGTGAAACAATAATATTTTCGAGTGAAACAGCTGTAAAATTATGTGAGCTTTTACCAGCAAATCTTTAGTCATCCATTAGAGGGGGCAATTTGACTATTCTCCCAGCTAATCATTGGCTATGGTTACAGCAGGTTTGGTGCTACTGGATTTAAAGGTACACTATGTAAGATATTCGCAGTAAAATATCCAAAAACCACTAGGCTAGTGTTATATATTTTGTCCAGCTGATGACTAACAATATCTCTAATGTTTTCAACTACTTGTAAATCATGAGAAAATTCCCATTCTAAACAGTGACACGGGGCAGTGCAGTCGCCTGCCAATGACGTCAGTTACCCTTTGTTACCGCCTTTACTGACGTAGAAACCACATGACAACAGTGTCGTGGACAAATGCGGAAGTAGTGTCTAGCGTCCAGCAAACCACTAGCTTGCTTCAAGCAGTTCCTTATTTACTTATTGCACGTTTTATGGTGGATTGTGTTACTTATTTATGGAACATAATTACTGTTTACCATCTGCTGCTGGTTCTGTCGACAAGGACAGCTCCCGTAAACCTCATACTCATGACCGGAAAAGCGGAAGTGGCGCTGGTGACTGTGACATAATAAAAGTCCCGCAGCTCGTGGGCCGTGTGTTGATCAATCGCTCCAGCTCCTCGTTCAGCTCCGCAACACTCGGTCCTGCTCTGCTTCATACTACAGTTAACGCTAATAATCGCATCCATGAACATGAGTTCTTCCAGACTCCAATCCCTATTCTTTTGCAACGTCCGTTGAGATGGAGACCACATGTCCCAAGTTTCCGCTCTAAAACTTGGCATCATCAAACTACGCCTTTGTTTTGAATAGGCTTCTAGCGACCTCTAGCGGAAAAAAATATCACAGATTGTACCTTTAAGCAAAAACAACATCTGCACTGTGAGCTGAAAAGGAAACAGCACTGGAAAACCGATTCATTTATGTATTTTTCATGTTAATAACAAAAGACTTTTTATCAGCATGTGTTAGTTGTTGTGTGTAACTTGATGTGCAGTCACTTTTTCAAACAGGCCACAATGAAAACATTTACTTTATTTCAAAATTTATTTAAAAACTGTTCATAGGAAAATGTACTGAGTGATTAAATGAAACTCACCAGTTACAGAAACACTGAAGCTCTTTATGATGCTGAATCTGATGTTGCTGATCAGTAGTTTATATTCTCCAGAGTCTGAGTTTCTGGTGTTTGTGATGGTCAGAGATCCAGTGTGATTCACCTCCAGTCTGTGTCTGAATCTCTTTCTACACTCTTTAGCTGTACAGATCTTACTCTCATCTCCAGTGATTTCAGCCATGAGAGTGTCATTAAAATACCACATCATTGAATGATTTGTTGTTTTTATTTTGCCAGGATCTAAAGTAACAGATTCTCCCTCCGTCACTGATTTCCTCTTCACTTTATCTTGTTCTGCAGCAAGAACATCTGAAACACAAAAGAGCAGCTGATTGAAGGATTTATTTTATTTTTTTATTTATTTACATTAAATCAGTGGGAATGCAGTTTGGTCTCCTAGTAGAGCATGAAATAACAAATGCATTTAGAGGGGCATTAAGCAATTTCTGAGAAACATTTGAAATCAAATTAAACATTCTCTCCCATCATTGGCTCTCTCCTACCCAATGATGAGAGGACACACCCACACACACTCTCTCCTTCCTCATTATGAGTGGACACGACCCCTACCTGGCTGAGATGGTCCTCACTGCAGAACACAAGATCCAGGGGGTGAGGTTGGATCCAGATCCAACTCCTCCCACTTTACATATCCCTTGACCTACCCGTCTCCGCCCCCTGGATCTTGTGTGTTCTGCAGTGAGGGGCTACTGGGTTCCTGGCCTGTGTCCCCTCCCAAACCATTCAATGCATTTCCACTGTCAAAAAGGGGTTCCGGGCCGGAAAGATTGGTTCAATCCCAGCCCTAAAAGCTTGCTGCTCTCGAATGCATAACTATATATAATATATAAATATATAACTCAAAGTATACTTATGTCCACATGATGTAATTTTTGTCATCAAGAGAGTGTTAGCAGACATCCGCACACACAGTCCATGTGCAGCCCAATTTTTGTGTTTGTGTGTATAACAGCACATGCCAAGGTGAATGTTGAGACAGAAGAGTCCACAATATGCAGTTGTGATGTATTGTGCTGTAGTCAAAGAATAGTGCACAAAGAGCAATACAAAAGAGTTAACAAAGCAGCATATCATTCTTCAATGTTTTTGTTTTGGTTTTTGTTCTAAACTTTGCATGCAATGGAGGATCCACCACTTTTCTTCTTCCGAGCGAATGTCCTGGTAATTATATGACTCAGTGCTGCCCTCTGATGTCGTCTTCTGAGTTTGTACTTCAGCTGGAGTCCTACTCCAGCTCTTATATATATGGCTGAACACTGGTATTTTCACAGTCATTATTTTTTGTTCTCCTGTGATACTGCTGGAGTATCACAAGGTGTAAATACACAGCCCTCAGCTCATTTTCATTTAAAGATGCACACACAAAAAGGGACATTTAGGGCATATCATGTGGGTTATTTCGAGCTGATACTTCACAGACACATTCTGAGGACACCTGAGACTTACTCTTTTAAAAATGGCATAATAGGTCCCCTTTAACCACAAATGTGAATAGATGTGAATTAATTTACACGTAATACGAAAAAACATCTTTGAACGTCACTGCAAGAAAGTCACTGAAGATTATTGATGTGATTCAAATGCATAAGACTTGTATTTAAAAACATAGCCACTCACCATGAACAAAAACTCTGAATCTCTCCATGATGCTGATCCTGCTGCTGGTGATGATCCGTAGTTCATAAAGTCCAGAGTCTGTGGTTCTGGTGTTTGTGATGGTCAGAGATCCAGTCTGATGATCCAGCTTCAGTCTGTCTCTGAATCTCTCAGTACCTTCATTACACTGAACATCTGTACAGATCTTACTGAGATCTCCAGTGGTTTGAGCGATGCGAGTGTCAATAAAATACCATTTAATCTTCTCTTGTTGGTCTGTTTGAACACCAGTGTGTAGAGTGACTGAATCTCCTTCCATCACAAACACTGGCACTTTATCTGTACCAAAACCAGACGCATATGAAGAAGAAATGAACAGTTCATTATATGCCAAAAAATTACACAAAAGGAAAATGCTGTGACAATTGTGTGAATGTGAAAAGCTGTGCTTTTTTTTTTTCTACAGATCATACAGACGGTTGGTAGAGAAATATGTCTGGCATAAGAACATCATTGATTCACACTTTCACTCATCAGACTAACATACATTCAGTATCATGACTGATCTTATACATTATGATTTCTCTGACTTCTTATAGTGGATCAACCTACAAGATCAAAGATGTATATTTAAGGAGTATCAAAACTATTATACTCACTAGCGACAGTAGCACTGAATCTCTTTTTGATGCCGATTCTGCTGTTGATGCTCTGTAGTTTATAAAGTCCAGCATCTGATGTCCTGATGTTCATCATGGCCAGAGATC
The DNA here is from genome assembly GCF_018812025.1 of Megalobrama amblycephala. Classification (NCBI taxonomy): domain Eukaryota; kingdom Metazoa; phylum Chordata; class Actinopteri; order Cypriniformes; family Xenocyprididae; genus Megalobrama; species Megalobrama amblycephala. The sequence goes on along the minus strand of NW_025953447.1, from coordinate 14,288 downwards.
CAGTCCGTTTGTCCAGCTTCAGTCTGTCTCTGAATCTCTCATCACCACCTTTACACTGAACATCTGTACAGATCTTACTCTGATCTACAATGATTTGTGCAATGTGAGTGTCATTAAAATACCATTGAATCTTCACTTGTTGGTTTGTTTTAACACCATTGTTTAGAGTGACTGAATCTCCTTCCATCAATGACACTTTGTCTTCATCAACACCAGACACACCTGAAGAAGAGAAGAACGGTTTCTTTTGAGCAAAACAAAAATATACAACAGGAAAGTGCTGTGACATTTTTTTTCCCCATATCATAAAAATTGTGCACAGAGAAATATGCGTGGATTAATAATGTAAATAGGAGTGTGCAAAATAGATTGTCCACAATAATATTGTGATTGCGGTCTTAACATTATGCAAATTGACGTCTTGAGAGTGCAAAAACATTCATTCAGTTATAAAGCCTATTCAAATGCAGTTATAATGCCCTGGAAATGTCATGATATTCAGAGGCAACAAAAACGAAACAAACAAAAATTGTCTTATAAATCATTCCATATGATGTAGTTAAGCACTATCACACAAGCAAGAGTGCTGTTAACTGAATATTAGCATGACTGGAAATTCCATAATTTTTACTATAGTTCAATAAATAAGGTAATATTATGAGTTACATTTTAGACACAATATTATCTATTTTGTTCTATTTTTCCATTGAAAATAGTTCCAAACAAAGCCAGAGAAGAACTGTTTTGAGCAACACAACAGTGTTTCATTACCAAATGAATCTGCATTAACTGATCTGGAATGATTCAATAAACCATTAAAAAAAAGTCACTTGCTTCATTCCGGAACGGATGAGCCATTTGAACAAATTATTTGAATGAATGACTCAATAACTCGTTCATGGCTTTGGCTTATCCACCGGGTTTATTTTCATACCTGAATGCATCTTTTCATTTTTTGCAATCATTTCATTTCATATATCTATATTCAAAATGTTATATTTTAAACATTATATTCATAACATTATTTATGCAATTGTACTAACAGTGTAAATGCATTCATGCCACCTCTGCAGTGCAAAAATGGATTTTATTGATACTGACTTCATTTGATTGGTAACATGTCTATAGTGTATTCAAGCTGAATTAGATTTATGGATTAAATGAACAAATTTGACATAAGAAGAGGACACATAAATATAAAAAGTAAAAAAAAATGCCCTTGGAAATCAATCTTAATGGGTTAATTCACCTAAAAATGAAATTTCTGTCATTAATTACTCACCCTCATGTCGATGAACATTTTTGGAGCGCCAAAAAAACAAAATAACGACTTATTTATGTTACAATTCCCTGGTGTATAAAGCACACGACGAGGCGATATAATCAAACACACACCAAAGTATACATGAACGATACCGGACAACACATGACTGGAAACACAGGGCTTATATACATGGGGTAACAAGGTGGGTGATTAGACACAGCTGGATGTGATGATGAGGTGATCAGTTACCATGGTGAATGACTAGTGGCGGGAAATAGAACAACAACAATTCCAAAATGAGTCGAGTGTACATGTAACATATCGCCCCCTCCCGGAAAGGCACATTCTCGTGCCGTGGGAGAGGGGAAGATGAAGATGAGATGTTAAAGATGGTGTAGGAGGTGGCTCAGAAGGCGGATGGCTAACCGGGAGGAGGCGAAGTGCAGGAGTCCAGGGTAGTGCAGGTGATGAAGAAATCCAGGGAGGTGTAGATGGTGGTGAAGACCAGGGAGGTGCCTTGAACAGAAGAAGACGTATACCCATCCAGGCCACAGCCAAGACTGCGCCCCATGACGACGTCGCAGGCGGGAGGAGCCATGGTGATGTAGTTATAGATGCCACCATGGGGATGAGCGGAAGCAACGATGACATCAGACTTGGAGCCCACCGTGCAGCCGGAGCGCCGAAGACTTGAAGGGACCCTGATGACCTGGGCAACCACGACGGAGCCGCAGCGACGACCCCCCGAGGTGGAAGCAGGAACCCCAGGCTCTTCATGCCCATGAGGAGGTGGCTCCCAGCAGTCCCGAGGTGGATCCCCACCACTGAGAGGAGATGGAGGAGAACCTGAAGGGCTGATGTAACAATTTGGTGATGGCCGATTTCAAAACACTACTTCAGGAAGCATCGGAGCACAAATTAATCAGTGTATCGAATCTGCTGTTCGGAGCGCCGACTGATTTCACGTGATTTCAGCCGTTGGCAGTTTGACACACAATCTGAATCATGATTCGATACACTGATTCATTTATGCTCCGATGCTTCATGAAGCAGTGCTTTGAAATCGACCATCACTAAATAAGTCGTTATTTTGTTTTTTTTGGCACACCAAAAATATTCTTGTCACTTTATAATATTAATATTGAACCACTGTACTCACATGAAATGATTTAAATATGTTTTTAGTAGCTTTATGGATCTTGAGGAAGTGTATAATAGATATATAAGAGAGGAAATGTCATTGCTCCCTATGGAGGCCTCACTGAGCCATCGGATTTCAACTAAAATATCTTCATTTGTGTTCCGAAGATTAACGAAGTTCTTACGGGTGTGGAACGGCATGAGGGTGAGTAATAAATGACAGAATTTTACATTTTTGGGTGAACTAACCCTTTAAGGAGGCAAATATCAGCCCTTAATGGAAAAGTTCCAATATGAAGAATATAAAAAGCGAGTTAAAGATAGGGCTAAACCAGCCAAGGTATCAGCATAAGAACACACTAAACATTTAACGACTAGCTAAAACACTCTAAGACTGTGCTCAACATACAGCGATTGTTTCCTGCTCCTGAAGCAGATTTATATACTTACAAACGGGATTTGAACTCCGACTGTAATCGCTGACTGAACGCAACTGGCTCTGACTGGACGCGTTTGAGCGTGATCAGTCATAAGTATCAATTTACATTCATAATCGGCCTTACAAACGTTAAGTGTGTGCGCGGCTTAAGCAAAATATTGACAAAAATCTCAGAAATATTGAGATTTTTTTGTCAATATTGCACACCCCTAAATGTAGCACAGGCAAACAAACAGAAGAACATCATTGATTTACAGATTCACTCATCAGACAAACATGCATGAATCTCATGAACGATCTTGAACAACTAAATGACCATCATACAACAAGCATATTCAGTGTTAAGCCGAGTTCAGACTGCACTATTTTCAAAGTAGTCGGGTCACTGTTCTTTTCACACTGCATGACTATCTTGGCCAGCATTCAGTCGCTGCTGTGTTCAAACTGCACGATGGATCGGCAACAGAAGGTATCACACTGCATGACTTTACAATAGGAAGAATCGCCAACAACTCTGTCTGGCACACAAACTCCGTTTCACAACCAAACACACGCGACATGTGACAAGGAAACAACACAATATCACGCATTTGTTGTCCATTTTGTGTCCTGTTTCTGTTTCACGTGTCACATGACTCCATATTTTCTCCAATGAAAAGGGCTTTTTTCACTTGTTTGTATCCATTTCCATCACCCATAAAAAATACGAGTCACCTTCACTGGCAAGTAAAGAAGTATTTTTAAGAACTTAACATTAAATATCATCAAATGTTTTAGAGAAAATAAAAAAAAAACAAAAAACTGTGTGTTGCCTCAAGGCAACATTGTACCATAATGGAATTGCATAAGACCATACAGGCATAATAGGTTTCAATACAAATGTATCATATTTGTAAGGAAAAGAGTTAGAATTATCTAAATATGTCGGCATTTTCACATGATTTTGTAATGCATATGTAATGAAATCACAGAGACAATCTGTCAGGGAGAGAGTGAGTGTGAGAAAGAAGATGGAGATGAGGATGAAGATGGATATGATAACTTGATATAATAACATAATAATATGATGGTTTGGTAATACTTTTGTTCCACTATGGTACAATGTTGCCTGAGGGCAACAGCTGGATATAAAATGTTACTTTTTTTTTTAAATATGAAGCTTTTAATACATTCAAAACTGAATAAATTTGTTTGTTCAAGTATCTAGTTAAAGAAATCGATGTTTTCAATAAATGCATTTATTTTTTCTAGATGAAAATGCCAAATGTTTAAATTTTCCCATTGTGGTATGTTGTCTCGAGGCAACAAACTTACAAAAAATAAATTAATAAAAAATTTGTTAAAATATTTATTGATATTGTTAAAGTGTCCATTTTTAAGCAGGAAAAACAACACAAATAATTGATCATTGATATCATATTGCATACCATATGGAAATCTTAGTCACTCTTTTTTTCACTATATAAAACCACTGACCCAGTTTCTCAGACAGCAATTGTTTTTGCTAGGAATTAGGGGTGGGCGATATGGCAAAAATATCATATCACGATTTTTTTCAGGAAAATCACAATTCACAATTTTTTATCACGATTCTTCATGTTGTTTTTACTATTTTGCAAGTGACTGAGCATTACAGCCAAACTAATTTCCCTATTTTAAAAACAAAGCCATACAAAATAACAAAATATAAAATAAAATTAAAAATGGGAGACATTTAGGCCAAAGTGGTGAAGATAAAAATCTTTGTCCTTATTTTTTATATGTTATTTGTTATTGTTTGTTAACACTAGACTTCACTGTATAAATTATACATTGATTCTTAATAAAGCTTATGTATTAAAGTTCTGTCATGATCGCCAGTTGGAGTGCCCTGGTTGGTCACTAGAGGGCACTCCAACCCGGACTCCAACCGGGACTTTGTGTTTGTAAAGCACATTTGTTATGGCCAGAGATACTATGATCTGGGCTGTGTTTCCCAATAGGGCTAAAGTTGATTAATTTAGTTTTACAACGTTTTGGGACTCACAGTCATAATGGTTGTGTTTACTCATTGTGAAATGGTCAGAATCATTGGTGACATCCAGTATTAGCTGGTGATATCGATGTTATATTGTTTCTTTACAGTAAATGTTGTCAGCAGAGCTTGTGCAGCTAAAGTTGCTAAAGGCAGATCGTTTTGTTGCTAAAAGTTGCTAAATGACATTGTGATGTAATTGCGCCATGACGTCATTACATAATCGCAACGCAAAACTACATAGATATTATTTGAAATGCTAATTTAGATTTGTTTGTAAAATAAATATACACACACACACAGCATTTTTAAAATGAATAGGCCTACAAACAACACTTTTTCATGACCAGATTTATTTTTATTTTTATATACAACCTTTCCAATCATCCCCACTACCTGTCCGCTAGACCCTATCCCCACTCATCTTCTTCAGGCCATCTCCTCTTCAATTCTACCTGCACTCACTCACATTATCAATTCCTCCCTTCACACTGGAACATTTCCCACAGCTTTTAGGCAGGCTAGGATTACCCCACTGCTTAAGAAACCCACTCTGAATCCAGCACTTTTAGAAAACTACAGACCAGTATCCCTTCTTCCTTTCATTGCGAAGACACTTGAGAGAGTTGTATTCAACCAACTGTCTACTTATCTCACACAGAACAACCTCCTTGACAACCACCAGTCTGGTTTCAAAACTGAGACTGCCTTGCTCTCAGTCACTGAAGCCCTGAGACTGGCACGAGCGACTTCAAAAATCATCAGTACTCATCTTGCTGGATCTGTCTGCTGCCTTTGACACGGTGAACCACCAGATCCTCCTGTCAACACTCATGTCGAAGGGCATCTCGGGAACCGCACTCCAGTGGTTCGAGTCTTACCTCTCAGGTAGGTCCTTCAGGGTATCTTGGAGAGGTGAGGTGTCCAAGTCACATCATCTTGCTACTGGGGTACCTCAGGGCTCTGTGCTTGAACCACTTCTCTTCTCCATCTACACATCATCATTAGGATCTGTCATTCAGGATCATGGTTTCTCCTATCACTGTTATGCTGATGACACACAACTCTACCTCTCATTCCAACCAGATGATCCGACGGTTGCTGGTCGCATTACAGCCTGCCTGACAGCCATTTCTGCCTGGATGAAGGACCACCACCTCCAACTCAACCTTGCCAAAACGGAGCTGCTTGTGATCGGTGCCAACCCAACACTTCATCACAACCTTTCAGTTCAACTTGGGTCTTCAACCATCACTCCTTCCAGGACAGCCAGAAACCTTGGAGAGGTGATGGATGATTGTTTAAGCTTCACAGATCATGTTGCAGCAACGACCCGGTCCTGCAGATTTGCCTTGTACAACATCAGGAAGATTAGACCCTTCCTATCAGAGCATTCCACACAAATTCTTGTCCAAGCTCTTGTTCTATCCAGACTACTACTGTAATGCTCTCTTGGCTGGCCTTCCAGCATGCACTATCAAGCCTCTGCAACTGATCCAAAATGCTGCAGCAAGACTGGTCTGCAACGAACCGAAGAGAGCGCACGTCACTCCTCTCTTCGTCAGTCTGCACTGGCTGCCAGTAGCTGCTCGCATCCAATTCAAGGCTCTGATGTTTGCCTGCAGAACGACCGCTGGCTCTGCACCGCTATACCTTAACTCACTACTGCAGACTTACGCGCGTCCTCCAGAAACTTGCGTTCTGTAAGTGAACGGCGCCTTGTGGTGCCATCACATAGGGGCACAAAATCACTCTCACGGACCTTCTCCGGGTCTGTCCCTGGTTGGTGGAATGACCTGCCACGCTCTATCCAAGCAGCTGAGTCTCTAGCCATTTTCAAAAAAATGCTAAAGACGTATCTTTTTCGTCAGCACTTGACCCAGTAGTAGTAGCACTTACCTTGACTAATATTCTTCTATCTATTTGTGTATTTATTTTATAAAAAAAAAAAAAAAAAAAAAAATTCTTGCTACGAGCACTTTACTGACATAACTGAGACTTCACACAGCACTTACATACTGTTGTTCTCATGTTGATTTGATTGATTCTACTATCATTTGTAAGTCGCTTTGGATAAAAGCGTCTGCTAAATGACTAAATGTAAATGTAAATGTACAACATTGATATTGAACAGTTAAACACTTTTGAACAATTACATTTTATGTAGGCTATTTTCCTTTTAACCAGTGAAACTACACATGAACTGAACAATTAAAGCCCTGTGGTAGTTAATATGCTACCTAAATGATCAACAGTTAAACAAGCTAATAACAAGGTGTATCAGTAAATTAACAATTAGGCTATATTGAACAATTGAACAATTGCAGCTAGCATCTTAACTTAAATGTGTTTGTCTTTGCTAGGCACCTTTTTACAACTCTCTCCATAGAATGGTGTGGTGTGCTGCTGGGTTGGTTAGCTGTTCGGTGGTGCTAATGGTACTTGTTTAGGAAATTATAAATTTGTCCTTTTTTTAAAAAGATGTGACTTGCTAACCAAACAATTGTACTCTGAACTTAATGCGTTTAAATTATTTTGCCAAAAATGTGAAATGCGTGCGTGCTACTGCTGGTGCACTCAACAAATAATTTTTGCTACTGCCGCCTGGCTATAGGCTATATAGATCGTCGACTTGGTGTGTTCCTGCCTTTATAAAAAAATTCACCCCCCTCGGAATTGTCATGAAGGGCAAAATTAGCAGTATAGACCAAAACCACAATTTGATCCAGGCTGTAAAAATGTTTTGTTCTGCTGTAAAGTTGGCCATTTTAACATGACGCTCAATGAGATTCTGCTCTCTTTTGGAGCTTGTCCCTAGCGGCCAGTTGATGAATTGCAGTTTAAGTCACTTTTGGCTTCACGAGAAACTGTCTGTGGACTGCAAAAAAGCAAGAGAGGGGCTTAACAAGAAAAGGGCATAACTAGAAGTTAAAATCACACAGAACCACAGGAGACATCAAAACGGGATGATGGCAGCTCATTTAGAGACAATGGTAAGTATATTTTCCAGAGATAACTTTGAATTGAAGTGTGTAAATCATTTTCATACTGTAGTAAGACATTTTGGTATTGTTTCTGGAGTTGATAATCTATTAAAACTTAAACTTCTTCTCTTGGCATTGTTAAGTAAGCTATATTTTTACGTTCTGGTGGGATAATAACTATTTGCGGGCAAAAAGAACAAAATAAGCTATCTAGCCCGATATTGTAATTTTACTTTGGTAGTCGTGTCGAACTGAAATGTAAAATAAATGTATTTATTTCTAGTTTTGCATTAGCTGTACATTAATGAAATAATATATGTGGTTGGTGACCTGAAGTTTACAATGTGGTGTATTAATTAACGTTAAGGTTAATTAACATTATGGTAATTTGGGAGTCCTATCTGTAACATGCAGTTTGTAACATTATTCTTTTTCCCACACATCCCACACATAAAAAAATGAAAATGTTTGCATTGTTGGAAGTATTAATTTAGGCCATTTCCACACTAATCTAGACAAATGTGAAAAAGCATCTTTATTTAAATTAATATAACTTGAACTGAATTTTCATTTTTTACACCTGTACATTTGTGAATTGCTTTCTGTGCATTTGTGGATCGCTGCACACATTTGTGGATTCTGATTTGTTTTTGTGTGTTTTTTTTGTTTGTTTTGTTTTTTGTTTTTTTTTTGGCCCAGGCTGCCCTGGTGAGTCTAAACAGACATTAGTTTACCATTCAGAATAAAATTGGTGCTGTGAAGAATAGAGGAGGGAATAGAAAATAAGAAATAGTTAAGACCAGGTTAAGGATAGGACACATTCTAACAGAATTTTGTTATAAGAACTTTTCTTTAAATATTCAGTGTTGGTTCTGGGAACATTAAAAACGTCCAGTTTTCTTGACGTTAGATGAATGTTTTTATAAGGTATGATGTTCCTCAAACGTTCTTTCAATCATTCAAACACCTGCTGTGAACAAACACTGAAACAAAGAGAAATAAGAACACAAACTACAACTTTCTTCATCCACAGCCTTAGATGAACTGAAGATAAAAGACATTAAATCTCTGAAGATCTGATTCAACAACTCCACAACTTCAAAACTTTATGCACTGATAAAGCAGATCAACATGTTTGCTTTAATAACAGACAAAGGACTGCATTAAAGTTGATTCCTGAACTGCTTTTTTTTAACTTTTGGTATGGAAGTTTGTGTGAAAAGAAATAAACTCAAATGTGATAGAAATCATCTGTAATACTGAACTGATTTGTTGGATTGTCCAAAACTATTTAGCAGTTAAATACAACACAATAAAAAAACAACAAAATAAAAAAGTAAAGAAAATTCAGCTGCATAATTTATTCACTAACAAAAGTCAAGGGTAAAAAAGCTCAAGTAAAGCAACCACCAATCTCCATGATGGTGACCTCAAATGAAACATCTAAACTTCAATAAGATCTTCTGTAGACGTGTGACAGAAATAAAGTCAGTCTGGTTAGTAATAAGTAAAGCTGGTAATGCTGTTTGTGGAGTTGTTGAATCAGATCTTCAGAGATTTAATGTCTTTTATCTTCAGTTCATCTAAGGCTGTGGCTGAAGAAAGTTGTAGTTTGTGTTCTTATTTCTCTTTCTTTCAGTGTTTGTTCACAGCAGGTGTTTGAATGATTGAAAGAATGTTTCATGAACATCATACTAACCTTTAAATAATATTCTACTAACATTAAGGAAACTGGACATTTTCATGTTCTTGGAATGTTACAAATCAACGTTCCTACAATGTTGAATTTTAAATCAAAATTAAGTTGAAAGAACATTTGAGGAACATTATACCTTATAAAAACGTTCCTGTAATGTCAAAAAAATTGGATGTTTTTAACGTTCCCAGAACCAACACTGAATATTTAGAGAACGTTCTTATAATAAAATTCTGTTCGCTGGGCAGTAGCCTAATATGAATCGCACACTATAGTAAATAAACACCCAACTGTTTTTTGTGACTTTTGCCATATTTCAGAAACTTCAGAGCATGCTTATAAGTTGTAGACAATATGGAAAGCAAAGAAAAAATATGATGGAAGAATTTAAAAAAAATTAGACTAAAAGGGACAGGAGTGAATGATCCTGGAAAGTGGTGTGAATGAACAAGGCAGAAGAAGTATTTGCTTTATTTTATTTATTTATTTATTTATTTATTTATTTTATTAAACAAGGGCAGGTCTGATGAAGAGAATATGATGAACATTATAGGAAAATAAGCCCGGAAGATGGCAGTAGTGCAACGCTTTTCAAGACGATCCTTTCCGCCGTTAAACCCTAAGGAAGAACTGCCTTTTTTTTCCAAGAACTACGTCTACTTTCACTCCAACTAGAATGTCGTTGCCGTTAATGAAGAGGAACAACAGAGCACTTTTACAAAACTGAATATCTGCAATCATCAATCAAAAAAAAAAAAAAAAAAAAAAACTTAAAATGAAGCATCTCTTTACTTTTTTCTTCTTGTGTTTGCGTTTGCATGGTAAGACAATCTAATCTTATCTCTCTTCTGGTCAACGATAAAAGCGAAAGTGAAAGTTTTTTGCTAGACAATTGTACGTTTTGTTAAATTCCTCGTTTGTGACGGTTTAAACTGTTATCATGTTAAGTTGTGCCAGATCGACCTCAGATTCGTAAATTCCTAAAGCCTGTGCAATACGTCCATTACGATTAAACCTTATTTGCACTACATGATGTTGGTATTATTGAAGAGATTAAGAAATACGTATTTCATTACTTCGTATAATAAACGTATAATTACATAATTACATAAACGTATAAGTGTCTTATGACGACGAGATGTTACACAGTGATAGAATAGCCTATATGAGGTTATACAAATCATTCAGCCCAGCTAACAGAATTTTACGTTCTCCAAACAGTGTTGGCAGGGCCGTTTCTAGCCTTTTTGGCACCCCTAGGCGAGATTTCTATCCAATCCCCGGCTCCACCCTCCCAACACAATATTAAGAACTTAGTCCCTCATCAGTAAAAAGCAAAGCAAAACACGAGTCTAGTTCTCTGCCTGTTATATGTCTACAAAAATATAACCCAAAAAGAACCCATGCATGAAAAAACGATGATGAAAAAAAAAAGATTAATCATATATTTCAGAGCATACTGAAACTCTTATTAAGCTAGTTAAAATTGTATTCTACTCACAAAAAAAAAAAAAAAAAGATAGTTGTGGGATACAAAATAAACTAGATGAAACTGTTATTAGTTTAACTCTAAATAAATAGGCTTGTTTGAGATGCGCCTAGCCTCGCCTGAAGTTCAGCCGAGAGTAGGCGGCTGCAGTGAGGGGAGGAGTGAAAAAAGTGCAGGCAAGACGGACAATTCTCCGTTCTCGTAGTGCATCAGACACCTGCGAGATCAAAGGCGGATATCGCGGGATTCACACTCGTGCGCTGTGTTGCTGATAAACTGGATGTAATTTACGTTCTGTTGCTTTTAAATGAAAATAAACATAATGAACAATACACCCAAAGTACTTGTTATTTTTTCCATTCGAAGGATGTGTGTATCAATCATTTTTATTTTAATTACAGACATGTTTTTATATATTTTTATAAATATGATAACAATCACATAACCCATAGAGAGATCGCACTGTCAGAGACTTTTGGAATATTCACACATACGCATAAAATCATGGTATTAGTGTTTTAAAATCAAACATTTTAAAAGAGATCAATACATCACGGTTGTTTAAACCAATAAGCTTTAAGCTGTGTCGTCATCAAGTCGTTTCCCATCGTGCTTTTGGTCAGCGCAGTCTGTGGAGAGGAACTGCGCTCGACTGCAGAATCCGACACGTCCGCCTCGCCCTCGCGAGAGGTTTTTGACACACGTCAGCATGACATCAGAGCAAGGCGGACCACCCTCGGACACATTTCTAACCGGCATGCATCTCGCGGTGATCACCGGTGATCGGTTCTGCGCAGAATTTGCTCATCTCAAACAAGCCTATTGAGATAATTAAGTGATTAACTGAGTGATGATTGAGCATTATTGAAGACACCTGATGATAAAAAGCAGAATCACCAAAGGAGAAAATCACAATTTTTTAAGCAACCATCGTGGAGATGAGTGTTTGCTTTAGTTGGGCTCTTGACCCTTGTTTTTTTAATATTAGCTTTGTTTGGGCTGTTAACTAAGTCATAACAGCCAGACAAGCAAAGAAAAAGGATGATCAGATGTTTTCACAAATCGTTATTTGGTCTGAATCACTGAACTCAATTAGGACACAATCTCTGAGTTAGATATATGTTTTTCATTACAGCAGCACTGTAATTCTACAGCACAAGATCAGCTTTATCATATAAACTCTGAGCAGTGTTAATTTAACACTGGGAAATTTGCTGTGTAAAAATGTCGAGTTTTCTTGACGTTAGAGGAATGTTTTTTTATAAGGTATGATGTTGCTCAAACAAATGCATCTAGGAACATTGATTTGTAACATTCCAAGAACATAAAAATGTCCAGTTTACCATTCTGGAGGTCATGGCGGTGCTGGCCATTCGGGACGGTGCGGGCCCAGTCAGGCCCTTTGGCATCCGTGGCCTTGGCCCAGACCCCAGGCTTGGCCACCAAGGTCGGGGACGGATGGACATTTTTTATGTTCCCAGAACCAACACTGAATATTTAGAGAACGTTACAAAATTAGAAAAATTCTGTTACAAAAACATTACAAAATTCTGTTAGCTGGGCAGTTATATCGCAACACTGGTCACCAATAAACAGCAACAAATGTGACCATTTCAAACACAGCCTAGGTTTGTTGTAGTGGCGTGAATGAAGTTATGACCAGAAGTAAAAAAGTGATTTTGTATAAAAAACTTAATCAAAAGCAATGGCTTCATACCATGTGTAAAATTCATATTTTTACATCCGTGTATAAACTGATCAGTTGTGACCTACTTATTGTAGAAAATATTTTATATACAGAAAAACTACAATATAAATATATAAAAATTCCATATATGTATATGGAAAGGGACAATATGAATAGGATGTGTTTCTCATCAGTACATGATGATAATGAAATGATGTATATGATCACCCATTAGACATATGTAGATTTTCTTGTTGTAAAATTTAGTTTATAATTAACTGTTTGTTTTTTCAGTTTTTTTCAGTGTTGGTTTCGACAAAGTGTCATTGATGGAGGGTGATTCAGTCACTCTACAGATTGATGTTAAAAAAAACCAAGAAGAAGCGATTCATTGGTATTTTAATTACATACATATAGCTGAAATCACTAGAGATCAGATCTGTACAGATTATCGGTGTGAAGAGAGATTCAGAGACAGACTGAAGCTGGATCATCAGACTGGATCTCTGACCATCAAAAACGTCAAAATGATAGATTCAGGATATTACGTTGTGTCAAACTACCACAGAAACAGAGACAGAAAGGTATTCATGATTACTGTACACGGTGAGTCCTTATGTTTAAAAGTAAGTTTTGTACATTTAAAGTACAATTTCACCAATTTTAAACCATCTTTTTATTTATTGTCTAATAGGCTAACGCTGTTGGACCTTGCCAGGCTTTTTTACAGTAAATTACTGTCAACATTATTGCCAGTAATTTACTGTTGACTGTATAGTTATTTACTGTAATCTACAGTATGTTACTGTAAAGATACCATGCACTAAATAAAAACTTGTTACCTCATTTTATTAGCAGAAACCAACTGCCTCAAATTGTCAGAGTGCCATTTAAATTTACAAACTAATTTTTCTTACATGCTAATAAAGTGAGCATATTATTACTATGAACTTATTTCTTTAGAGTTCAATAAAAACATTTTAAATAAAGAGATTTTCACTACACCAGCAACTACACATTCGCCATCTGTTAAATAAAACAACATGCAGCATATCATGAATGTCTCTTGATCTTCTCCTGAACCTAAGCACAGGCTCTACTCTTCAGCACAATGGTAACTCACAAAACTCAATTTTACAGTAAACTACTGGCAACAGTAGACAAGCAGAACCTGCTGTTAACAAGCAGAACCACTGAAAAGAGGAACAAGAATGGAAAAATTTGAACTCCAGCCATTACACATTATTACACTTATTACTGACCAGTTTAACTTTATTTCTACAGAAGATCTTACTGAGAATTAACAGAAGTTTGGATGTTGATATTTTGGTGAAAATGTTTAGTTTGGTGTTACCATTGAGGAGATCAGCATTTGCTTTAGTTGAGCTCTTGACCCATGACTTTTTAAAACATCAGTTTTTGTTTTTTCTTTGTTTGTTTAAGCTCTTTTTGCAAGCTACATTTGTAATGGCAGAAACAAATAAAAATTACTCATAAAATCATAGTTATGTGTTGATGAAGATAAAACAATCACATAGTCTCATGATTAAGCACTGTGTGACTTCAATATTCATC